>NW_026735077.1:0-175966 GCF_949786415.1 Peromyscus eremicus
AGAGTTGTTTTCTGGTAAGAAGAGTCAATATTGCGCTCCCATTGTCATACACAGGGCAAATAGCACTGGCGTCTGTTCCCAGCATATACAGTGTGTTGGACTGAAGATGATCTACTGTTCTTATCAGTTTCCTAAGAAGAGTTGAACTACATATGGCCCCTGTGTGTAAAAAGCACACTTCTTTTCTTCTGATCAAGCTCACTGCTCGGACCTCATAGTTAACACAGTAGAGTAGAAGAGTGCTCATTTCTCAAAAGCAGCATGTGTTTCTTGTAAGGCGAGCTAGCGTTTGTTTCCCAGTCATAAATGGAGTTGAATCACATGCAGTTTCTGATCCTAGGAACAAGAGTTGTTTTCTGGTAAGAAGAGTCGCTATTGCGCTCGAATTGTCATACACAGGGCAAATAGCACTGGCTTCTGTTCCCAGCATGTACAGTGAATTGGACTGAAGAGGATCTACTGTTCTTGTCAGTTTCCAAAGCAGAGTTGAACTAGATATGGCCGGTGTGTGTAGGAAGCACAGTTCATTTGTTCTGAGCAAGCTCACTGTTTTGGCCCTATAGAAAACACAGTAGAGTAGAAGAGTGCTCTCTTCTCAAAAGCAGAGTGTGTGTCTTATAAGGCGAGCTAGCTTTTGTTTCCCAGTCCTAAATGGAGTTGAATCACATGCAGTTTCTGGTCCTACAAGCAAGAGTTGTTTTCTAGTAAGAAGAGTCACTATTGTGCTCCCATTGCCATACACAGGGCAAATAGGACTCGTGTCTGTTCCCAGGATGTACAGTGTATTGGACTGAAGATGATCTACTGTTCTTGTCAGTTTCCTAAGCAAAGTTGAACTAGATATGGCCCGTGTGTGTAGGAAGTACACTTCTTTTGTTCTGAGCAAGCTCACTCTTCTGGCCCTATAGGAAACACAGTAGAGTAGAAGAGTGCTCTTTTCTGAAAAGCAGAATGTGTTTCTTGTAAGGCGAGCTAGCGTTTGTATCCCAGCCCTAAATGGAGTTCAATCACATGCAGTTTCTGGTCCTACGAGCAACAGTTGTTTTATGGTAAGAAGAGTCACTATTGCGCTCCCATTGTCATACACAGGGCAAATAGCACTGGCGTCTGTTCCCAGCATGTACAGTGTATTGGACTGAAGAGGATCTACTGTTCTTGTCAGATTCCTAAGTAGAGTTGAACTAGATATGGCCCGATGTGTAGGAAGCACAGTTCTTTTGTTCTGAGCAAGCTCACTGTTCGGACCCCATAGGAAACAAAGTAGAATAGAAGAGTGCTCTCTTCTCAAAAGCAGAGTGTGTTTCTTGTAAAGTGAGCTAGCGTTTGTTTCCCAGTCCTAAATGGAGTTGAATCACATGCAGTTTCTGGTCCTACAAGCAAGAGTTGTTTTCTGGTAAGAAGAGTCACTATTGCGCTCCCATTGTCATACACAGGGCAAATAGCACTCGCGTCTGTTCCGGGGATGTACAGTGTATTGGACTGAAGATGATCTACTGTTCTTGTCAGATTCCTAAGTAGAGTTGAACTAGATATGGCCCGATGTGTAGGAAGCACAGTTCTTTTGTTCTGAGCAAGCTCACTGTTCGGACCTCATAGGAAACAAAGTAGAATAGAAGAGTGCTCTCTTCTCAAAAGCAGAGTGTGTTTCTTGTAAAGCGAGCTAGCGTTTTTTTCCCAGTCCTAAATGGAGTTGAATCACATGCAGTTTCTGGTCCTACAAGCAAGAGTTGTTTTCTGGTAGGAAGAGTCACTATTGCGCTCCCATTGTCATACACAGGGCAAATAGCACTCGCGTCTGTTCCGGGGATGTACAGTGTATTGGACTGAAGAGGAGCTACTGCTCTTGTCAGTTTCCTAAGAAGAGTTGAACTAGATATGGCTCCTGTGTGTAGGAAGCACAGTTCTTTTGTTCTGAGCAAGCTCACTTTTCGGACCCCATAGGAAACACAGTGGAATAGAAGAGTGCTCTTTTCTCAAAAGCAGAGTGTGTTTCTTGTAAGGCAAGCTAGCGTTTGTTTCCCAGTCCAAAATGGAGTTGAATCACATGCAGTTTCTGGTCCTACGAGCAAGGGATGTTTTCTGGTAAGGAAAGTCACTATTGTGCTCCCTTTGCCATAAACAGTGCAAATAGCACTCGCGTCTGTTCCCAGCAAGTACAGTGTATTGGACTGAAGAGGAGCTACTGTTCTTGTCATTTTCCTAAGCAGAGTTGAACTGGATATGGCCCGTGTGTGTAGGAAGCACAGTTCTTTTGTTCTGAGGAAGCTCACTGTTTTGGCCCTATAGGAAACACAGAAGAGTAGAAGAGTGCTCTTTTCTCAGAAGCAGAGTTTGTTTCTTCTAAGGAGAGCTAGCGTTTGTTTCCCAGTCCTAAATGGAGTTGAATCACATGCAGTTTCTGGTCCTACGAGCAAGAGTTGTTTTCTGGTAAGAAGAGTCACTATTGTGCTACCATTGCCATTCTCAGTCCAAATAGCACTCGCGTCTGTTCCCAGCAAGTACAGTGTATTGGACAGAAGAGGAGCTACTGCTCTTGTCAGTTTCCTAAGCAGAGTTGAACTAGATATGGACCGTGTGTGTGAAGCACACTTCTTTTGTTCTGAGCAAGCTCACTGTTTTGGCCCTATAGGAAACACAGTAGAGTAGAAGAGTGCTCTTTTCTCAAAAGCAGAGTGTGTTTCTTGTAAGGCAAGCTAGCTTTTGTTTCCCAGTCCTAAATGTAGTTGAATCACATGCACTTTTGGTCCTACGAGCAAGGGATGTTTTCTGGTAAGGAAAGTCACTATTGTGCTCCCTTTGCCATAAACAGTGCAAATAGCACTCGCGTCTGTTCCCAGCAAGTACAGTGTATTGGACTGAAGAGGAGCTACTGTTCTTGTCAGTTTCCTAAGCAGAGTTGAACTAGATATGGCCGGTGTGTGTAGGAAGCACAGTTCTTTTGTTCTGAGCATGCTCACTGTTCGGACACCATAGTTAACACAGTAGAGTAGAAGAGTGGTCTTTTCTGAAAAGCAGAGTGTGTCTCTTGTAAGGCGAGCTAGCGTTTGTTTCCCAGTCATAAATGGAGTTGAATCACATGCAGTTTTTGGTCCTACGAGCAAGAGTTGTTTTCTAGTAAGAAGAGTCACTATTGTGCTCCCATTGTCATACACAGGGCAAATAGGACTCGTGTCTGTCCCCAGGATGTACAGTGTATTGGACTGAAGAGGATCTACTGTTCTTGTTAGTTTCCTAAGCAAAGTTGAACTAGATATGGCCCGTGTGTGTAGGAAGTACACTTCTTTTGTTCTGAGCAAGCTCACTCTTCTGGCCCTATAGGAAACACAGTAGAGTAGAAGAGTGCTCTTTTCTCAAAAGCAGAATATGTTTCTTGTAAGGCAAGCTAGCGTTTGTTTCCCAGTCCTAAATGGAGTTGAATCACATGCAGTTTTGGGTCCTACAAGCAAGAGTTGTTTTGTGGTAAGAAGAGTCACCATTGTGCTCCCTTTGCCATACACAGGGCAAATAGCACTTGCATCTGTTCCCAGCAAGTACAGTGTATTGGACTGAAGAGGATCTACTGTTCTTGTCAGTTTTCTAAGCAGAGTTGAACTAGATATGGCCCGTGTGTGTAGGAAGCACAGTTCTTTTGTTCTGAGCAAGCTCACTGTTCAGACACCATAGGAAACACAGTAGAATAGAAGAGTGCTCTTTTCTCAAAAGCAGAGTATGTTTCTTGTAAGGCGAGCTAGCATTTGTTTCCCAGTCCAAAATCGAATTGAATCACATGCAGTTTCTGGTCCTACGAGCAAGAGATGTATTCTGGTAAGGAAAGTCACTATTGTGCTCCATTTGCCATAAACAGTACAAATAGCACTCACGTCTGTTCCCAGCAAGTACAGTGTATTGGACTGAAGAGGAGCTACAGTTCTCGTCAGTTTCCTAAGCAGAGTTGAACAAGATATGGCTCGTGTGTGTAGGAAGCACATTTCTTTGTTCTGAGCAAGCTCACTGTTCGGACCCCATAGGAAACACAGTAGAGTATCAGAATGCTCTTTTCTCAGAAGCAGAGTGTGTTTCTTGTACGGCTGGCTAGTGTGTGTTTTGCAGTCAGAAACGGAGTTGAATCTCATGCTGTTTCAGGTCCTACGAGCAAGAGTTGTTTTCTGGTAAGAGGAGTCACTATTGTGCTCCCATTGCCATACACAGTGCAAATAGGACTCGCGTCTGCTACCTGCAAGTACAGTGTATTGGACTGAAGAGGAGCTACTGTTCTTGTCAGTTTCCTAAGCAGAGTTGAACTAGATATGGCCCGTTTGTGTAGGAAGCACAGTTCTTTTGTTCAGAGCAAGCTCACTGTTCTGGCCCTATAGGAAACAAAGTAGAATAGAAGAGTGCTCTCTTCTCAAAAGCAGAGTGTGTTTCTTGAAAAGCGAGCTAGCGTTTGTTTCCCAGTCCTAAATGGAGTTGAGTCACATGCAGTTTCTGGTCCTACAAGCAAGAGTTGTTTTCTGGTAAGAAGAGTCACTATTGCGCTCCCATTGTCATACACAGGGCAAATAGCACTCGCGTCTGTTCCGGGGATGTACAGTGTATTGGACTGAAGATGATCTACTGTTCTTGTCAGATTCCTAAGTAGAGTTGAACTAGATATGGCCCGATGTGTAGGAAGCACAGTTCTTTTGTTCTGAGCAAGCTCACTGTTCTGGCCCTATAGGAAACACAGTAGAGTAGAAGAGTGCTCTTTTCTCAAAAGCAGAGTGTGTTTCTTCTAAGGCGAGCTAGCGTTTGTTTCCAAGTCCTAAATGGAGTTGAATCACATGCAGTTTCTGGTCCTACGAGCAAGAGTTGTTTTCAGGTAAGAAGAGTCACTATGTGCTACCATTGCCATACACAGTGCAAAGAGCACTCACGTCTGTTCCCAGCAAGTTCACTGTATTGGACAGAATTGGAGCTACTGTTCTTGTCACTTTCCTAAGCAGAGTTGAACTAGATATGGCCCGTGTGTGTGAAGCACAGTTCTTTTGTTCTGAACAAGCTCAAATTTCATACCCCATAGGAAACACAGTAGAGTAGAAGAGTGCTCTTTTCTCAAAAGCAGAGTGTGTTTCTTGTAAGGCTAGCTAGTGTTTGTTTCCCTGTCAGAAACGAAGTTGAATCACATGCAGTTTCCGGTCCTACGAGCAAGAGTTGTCTTCTGGTAAGAAGAGTCACTATTGCGCTCCCACTGTCATACACAGGGCAAATAGCAGTGGCGTCTGTTCCCAGCATATACAGTGTACTGGACTGAAGAGGATCTACTGTTCCTGTCAGTTTCCTAAGCAGAGTTGAAGTAGATATGGCCCGTGTGTGTAGGAAGCACAGTTCTTTAGTTCTGAGCAAGCTCACTGTACGGACCCCATAGGAAACACAGTAGAATAGAAGAGTGCACTTTTCTCAAAAGCAGAGTATGTTTCTTGTAAGGCAAGCTAGCATTTGTTTCCCAGTCCAAAATCGAGTTGAATCACATGCAGCTTCTGGTGCTATGAGCAAGAGATGTATTCTGGTAAGGAAAGTCACTATTGTGCTCCCTTTGCCATAAACAGTGCAAATAGCACTCACGTCTGTTCCCAGCAAGTACACTGTATTGGACTGAAGAGGAGCTACTGTTCTCATCAGTTTCCTAAGCAGAGTTGAACTAGATATGGCTCGTGTGTGTAGGAAGCACAGTTCTTTTGTTCTGAGCAAGCTCACTGTTCTGGCCCTATAGGAAACACAGTAGAGTAGAAGAGTGCTCTTTGCTCAAAAGCAGAGTGTGTTTCTTGTAAGGTGAGCTAGTGTTTGTTTCCCAGTCCTAAATGGAGTTGAATCACATGCACTTTTGGTCCTACGAGCAAGGGATGTTTTCTGGTAAGGAAAGTCACTATTGTGCTCCCTTTGCCATAAACAGTGCAAATAGCACTCGCGTCTGTTCCCAGCAAGTACAGTGTATTGGACTGAAGAGGAGCTACTGTTCTTGTCAGTTTCCTAAGCAGAGTTGAACTAGATATGGCCGGTGTGTGTAGGAAGCACAGTTCTTTTGTTCTGAGCATGCTCACTGTTCGGACACCATAGTTAACACAGTAGAGTAGAAGAGTGGTCTTTTCTGAAAAGCAGAGTGTGTCTCTTGTAAGGCGAGCTAGCGTTTGTTTCCCAGTCATAAATGGAGTTGAATCACAGGCAGTTTCTGGTCCTACGAGCAAGAGTTGTTTTCTAGTAAGAAGAGTCACTATTGTGCTCCCATTGTCATACACAGGGCAAATAGGACTCGTGTCTGTTCCCAGGATGTACAGTGTATTGAACTGAAGAGGATCTACTGTTCTTGTTAGTTTCCTAAGCAAAGTTGAACTAGATATGGCCCGTGTGTGTAGGAAGTACACTTCTTTTGTTCTGAGCAAGCTCACTCTTCTGGCCCTATAGGAAACACAGTAGAGTAGAAGAGTGCTCTTTTCTCAAAAGCAGAATATGTTTCTTGTAAGGCAAGCTAGCGTTTGTTTCCCAGTCCTAAATGGAGTTGAATCACATGCAGTTTTGGGTCCTACAAGCAAGAGTTGTTTTGTGGTAAGAAGAGTCACCATTGTGCTCCCTTTGCCATACACAGGGCAAATAGCACTCGCATCTGTTCCCAGCAAGTACAGTGTATTGGACTGAAGAGGATCTACTGTTCTTGTCAGTTTTCTAAGCAGAGTTGAACTAGATATGGCCCGTGTGTGTAGGAAGCACAGTTCTTTTGTTCTGAGCAAGCTCACTGTTCAGACACCATAGGAAACACAGTAGAATAGAAGAGTGCTCTTTTCTCAAAAGCAGAGTATGTTTCTTGTAAGGCGAGCTAGCATTTGTTTCCCAGTCCAAAATCGAGTTGAATCACATGCAGTTTCTGGTCCTACGAGCAAGAGATGTATTCTGGTAAGGAAAGTCACTATTGTGCTCCATTTGCCATAAACAGTACAAATAGCACTCACGTCTGTTCCCAGCAAGTACAGTGTATTGGACTGAAGAGGAGCTACAGTTCTCGTCAGTTTCCTAAGCAGAGTTGAACAAGATATGGCTCGTGTGTGTAGGAAGCACATTTCTTTGTTCTGAGCAAGCTCACTGTTCGGACCCCATAGGAAACACAGTAGAGTATCAGAATGCTCTTTTCTCAGAAGCAGAGTGTGTTTCTTGTACGGCTGGCTAGTGTGTGTTTTGCAGTCAGAAACGGAGTTGAATCTCATGCTGTTTCAGGTCCTACGAGCAAGAGTTGTTTTCTGGTAAGAGGAGTCACTATTGCGCTCCCATTGCCATACACAGTGCAAATAGGACTCGCGTCTGCTACCTGCAAGTACAGTGTATTGGACTGAAGAGGAGCTACTGTTCTTGTCAGTTTCCTAAGCAGAGTTGAACTAGATATGGCCCGTTTGTGTAGGAAGCACAGTTCTTTTGTTCAGAGCAAGCTCACTGTTCTGGCCCTATAGGAAACAAAGTAGAATAGAAGAGTGCTCTCTTCTCAAAAGCAGAGTGTGTTTCTTGTAAAGCGAGCTAGCGTTTGTTTCCCAGTCCTAAATGGAGTTGAATCACATGCAGTTTCTGGTCCTACAAGCAAGAGTTGTTTTCTGGTAAGAAGAGTCACTATTGCGCTCCCATTGTCATACACAGGGCAAATAGCACTCGCGTCTGTTCCGGGGATGTACAGTGTATTGGACTGAAGATGATCTACTGTTCTTGTCAGATTCCTAAGTAGAGTTGAACTAGATATGGCCCGATGTGTAGGAAGCACAGTTCTTTTGTTCTGAGCAAGCTCACTGTTCGGACCTCATAGGAAACAAAGTAGAATAGAAGAGTGCTCTCTTCTCAAAAGCAGAGTGTGTTTCTTGTAAAGCGAGCTAGCGTTTGTTTCCCAGTCCTAAATGGAGTTGAATCACATGCAGTTTCTGGTCCTACAAGCAAGAGTTGTTTTCTGGTAGGAAGAGTCACTATTGCGCTCCCATTGTCATACTCAGGGCAAATAGCACTCGCGTCTGTTCCGGGGATGTACAGTGTATTGGACTGAAGAGGAGCTACTGCTCTTGTCAGTTTCCTAAGAAGAGTTGAACTAGATATGGCTCCTGTGTGTAGGAAGCACAGTTCTTTTGTTCTGAGCAAGCTCACTTTTCGGACCCCATAGGAAACACAGTGGAATAGAAGAGTGCTCTTTTCTCAAAAGCAGAGTGTGTTTCTTGTAAGGCAAGCTAGCGTTTGTTTCCCAGTCCAAAATGGAGTTGAATCACATGCAGTTTCTGGTCCTACGAGCAAGGGATGTTTTCTGGTAAGGAAAGTCACTATTGTGCTCCCTTTGCCATAAACAGTGCAAATAGCACTCGCGTCTGTTCCCAGCAAGTACAGTGTATTGGACTGAAGAGGAGCTACTGTTCTTGTCAGTTTCCTAAGCAGAGTTGAACTGGATATGGCCCGTGTGTGTAGGAAGCACAGTTCTTTTGTTCTGAGGAAGCTCACTGTTTTGGCCCTATAGGAAACACAGAAGAGTAGAAGAGTGCTCTTTTCTCAGAAGCAGAGTTTGTTTCTTCTAAGGAGAGCTAGCGTTTGTTTCCCAGTCCTAAATGGAGTTGAATCACATGCAGTTTCTGGTCCTACGAGCAAGAGTTGTTTTCTGGTAAGAAGAGTCACTATTGTGCTACCATTGCCATTCTCAGTCCAAATAGCACTCGCGTCTGTTCCCAGCAAGTACAGTGTATTGGACAGAAGAGGAGCTACTGCTCTTGTCAGTTTCCTAAGCAGAGTTGAACTAGATATGGACCCTGTGTGTGAAGCACACTTCTTTTGTTCTGAGCAAGCTCACTGTTTTGGCCCTATAGGAAACACAGTAGAGTAGAAGAGTGCTCTTTTCTCAAAAGCAGAGTGTGTTTCTTGTAAGGCAAGCTAGCTTTTGTTTCCCAGTCCTAAATGTAGTTGAATCACATGCACTTTTGGTCCTACGAGCAAGGGATGTTTTCTGGTAAGGAAAGTCACTATTGTGCTCCCTTTGCCATAAACAGTGCAAATAGCACTCGCGTCTGTTCCCAGCAAGTACAGTGTATTGGACTGAAGAGGAGCTACTGTTCTTGTCAGTTTCCTAAGCAGAGTTGAACTAGATATGGCCGGTGTGTGTAGGAAGCACAGTTCTTTTGTTCTGAGCATGCTCACTGTTCGGACACCATAGTTAACACAGTAGAGTAGAAGAGTGGTCTTTTCTGAAAAGCAGAGTGTGTCTCTTGTAAGGCGAGCTAGCGTTTGTTTCCCAGTCATAAATGGAGTTGAATCACATGCAGTTTTTGGTCCTACGAGCAAGAGTTGTTTTCTAGTAAGAAGAGTCACTATTGTGCTCCCATTGTCATACACAGGGCAAATAGGACTCGTGTCTGTTCCCAGGATGTACAGTGTATTGGACTGAAGAGGATCTACTGTTCTTGTTAGTTTCCTAAGCAAAGTTGAACTAGATATGGCCCGTGTGTGTAGGAAGTACACTTCTTTTGTTCTGAGCAAGCTCACTCTTCTGGCCCTATAGGAAACACAGTAGAGTAGAAGAGTGCTCTTTTCTCAAAAGCAGAATATGTTTCTTGTAAGGCAAGCTAGCGTTTGTTTCCCAGTCCTAAATGGAGTTGAATCACATGCAGTTTTGGGTCCTACAAGCAAGAGTTGTTTTGTGGTAAGAAGAGTCACCATTGTGCTCCCTTTGCCATACACAGGGCAAATAGCACTTGCATCTGTTCCCAGCAAGTACAGTGTATTGGACTGAAGGGGATCTACTGTTCTTGTCAGTTTTCTAAGCAGAGTTGAACTAGATATGGCCCGTGTGTGTAGGAAGCACAGTTCTTTTGTTCTGAGCAAGCTCACTGTTCAGACACCATAGGAAACACAGTAGAATAGAAGAGTGCTCTTTTCTCAAAAGCAGAGTATGTTTCTTGTAAGGCGAGCTAGCATTTGTTTCCCAGTCCAAAATCGAATTGAATCACATGCAGTTTCTGGTCCTACGAGCAAGAGATGTATTCTGGTAAGGAAAGTCACTATTGTGCTCCATTTGCCATAAACAGTACAAATAGCACTCACGTCTGTTCCCAGCAAGTACAGTGTATTGGACTGAAGAGGAGCTACAGTTCTCGTCAGTTTCCTAAGCAGAGTTGAACAAGATATGGCTCGTGTGTGTAGGAAGCACATTTCTTTGTTCTGAGCAAGCTCACTGTTCGGACCCCATAGGAAACACAGTAGAGTATCAGAATGCTCTTTTCTCAGAAGCAGAGTGTGTTTCTTGTACGGCTGGCTAGTGTGTGTTTTGCAGTCAGAAACGGAGTTGAATCTCATGCTGTTTCAGGTCCTACGAGCAAGAGTTGTTTTCTGGTAAGAGGAGTCACTATTGTGCTCCCATTGCCATACACAGTGCAAATAGGACTCGCGTCTGCTACCTGCAAGTACAGTGTATTGGACTGAAGAGGAGCTACTGTTCTTGTCAGTTTCCTAAGCAGAGTTGAACTAGATATGGCCCGTTTCTGTAGGAAGCACAGTTCTTTTGTTCAGAGCAAGCTCACTGTTCTGGCCCTATAGGAAACAAAGTAGAATAGAAGAGTGCTCTCTTCTCAAAAGCAGAGTGTGTTTCTTGTAAAGCGAGCTAGCGTTTGTTTCCCAGTCCTAAATGGAGTTGAGTCACATGCAGTTTCTGGTCCTACAAGCAAGAGTTGTTTTCTGGTAAGAAGAGTCACTATTGCGCTCCCATTGTCATACACAGGGCAAATAGCACTCGCGTCTGTTCCGGGGATGTACAGTGTATTGGACTGAAGATGATCTACTGTTCTTGTCAGATTCCTAAGTAGAGTTGAACTAGATATGGCCCGATGTGTAGGAAGCACAGTTCTTTTGTTCTGAGCAAGCTCACTGTTCTGGCCCTATAGGAAACACAGTAGAGTAGAAGAGTGCTCTTTTCTCAAAAGCAGAGTGTGTTTCTTCTAAGGCGAGCTATCGTTTGTTTCCAAGTCCTAAATGGAGTTGAATCACATGCAGTTTCTGGTCCTACGAGCAAGAGTTGTTTTCAGGTAAGAAGAGTCACTATGTGCTACCATTGCCATACACAGTGCAAAGAGCACTCACGTCTGTTCCCAGCAAGTTCACTGTATTGGACAGAATTGGAGCTACTGTTCTTGTCACTTTCCTAAGCAGAGTTGAACTAGATATGGCCCGTGTGTGTGAAGCACAGTTCTTTTGTTCTGAACAAGCTCAAATTTCATACCCCATAGGAAACACAGTAGAGTAGAAGAGTGCTCTTTTCTCAAAAGCAGAGTGTGTTTCTTGTAAGGCTAGCTAGTGTTTGTTTCCCTGTCAGAAACGAAGTTGAATCACATACAGTTTCCGGTCCTACGAGCAAGAGTTGTCTTCTGGTAAGAAGAGTCACTATTGCGCTCCCACTGTCATACACAGGGCAAATAGCAGTGGCGTCTGTTCCCAGCATATACAGTGTACTGGACTGAAGAGGATCTACTGTTCCTGTCAGTTTCCTAAGCAGAGTTGAAGTAGATATGGCCCGTGTGTGTAGGAAGCACAGTTCTTTAGTTCTGAGCAAGCTCACTGTACGGACCCCATAGGAAACACAGTAGAATAGAAGAGTGCACTTTTCTCAAAAGCAGAGTATGTTTCTTGTAAGGCAAGCTAGCATTTGTTTCCCAGTCCAAAATCGAGTTGAATCACATGCAGCTTCTGGTGCTATGAGCAAGAGATGTATTCTGGTAAGGAAAGTCACTATTGTGCTCCCTTTGCCATAAACAGTGCAAATAGCACTCACGTCTGTTCCCAGCAAGTACACTGTATTGGACTGAAGAGGAGCTACTGTTCTCATCAGTTTCCTAAGCAGAGTTGAACTAGATATGGCTCGTGTGTGTAGGAAGCACAGTTCTTTTGTTCTGAGCAAGCTCACTGTTCTGGCCCTATAGGAAACACAGTAGAGTAGAAGAGTGCTCTTTGCTCAAAAGCAGAGTGTGTTTCTTGTAAGGTGAGCTAGTGTTTGTTTCCCAGTCCTAAATGGAGTTGAATCACATGCACTTTTGGTCCTACGAGCAAGGGATGTTTTCTGGTAAGGAAAGTCACTATTGTGCTCCCTTTGCCATAAACAGTGCAAAGAGCACTCGCGTCTGTTCCCAGCAAGTACAGTGTATTGGACTGAAGAGGAGCTACTGTTCTTGTCAGTTTCCTAAGCAGAGTTGAACTAGATATGGCCGGTGTGTGTAGGAAGCACAGTTCTTTTGTTCTGAGCATGCTCACTGTTCGGACACCATAGTTAACACAGTAGAGTAGAAGAGTGGTCTTTTCTGAAAAGCAGAGTGTGTCTCTTGTAAGGCGAGCTAGCGTTTGTTTCCCAGTCATAAATGGAGTTGAATCACAGGCAGTTTCTGGTCCTACGAGCAAGAGTTGTTTTCTAGTAAGAAGAGTCACTATTGTGCTCCCATTGTCATACACAGGGCAAATAGGACTCGTGTCTGTTCCCAGGATGTACAGTGTATTGAACTGAAGAGGATCTACTGTTCTTGGTAGTTTCCTAAGCAAAGTTGAACTAGATATGGCCCGTGAGTGTAGGAAGTACACTTCTTTTGTTCTGAGCAAGCTCACTCTTCTGGCCCTATAGGAAACACAGTAGAGTAGAAGAGTGCTCTTTTCTCAAAAGCAGAATATGTTTCTTGTAAGGCAAGCTAGCGTTTGTTTCCCAGTCCTAAATGGAGTTGAATCACATGCAGTTTCTGGTCCTACAAGCAAGAGTTGTTTTGTGGTAAGAAGAGTCACCATTGTGCTCCCTTTGCCATACACAGGGCAAATAGCACTCGCATCTGTTCCCAGCAAGTACAGTGTATTGGACTGAAGAGGATCTACTGTTCTTGTCAGTTTTCTAAGCAGAGTTGAACTAGATATGGCCCGTGTGTGTAGGAAGCACAGTTCTTTTGTTCTGAGCAAGCTCACTGTTCAGACACCATAGGAAACACAGTAGAATAGAAGAGTGCTCTTTTCTCAAAAGCAGAGTATGTTTCTTGTAAGGCGAGCTAGCATTTGTTTCCCAGTCCAAAATCGAGTTGAATCACATGCAGTTTCTGGTCCTACGAGCAAGAGATGTATTCTGGTAAGGAAAGTCACTATTGTGCTCCATTTGCCATAAACAGTACAAATAGCACTCACGTCTGTTCCCAGCAAGTACAGTGTATTGGACTGAAGAGGAGCTACAGTTCTCGTCAGTTTCCTAAGCAGAGTTGAACAAGATATGGCTCGTGTGTGTAGGAAGCACATTTCTTTGTTCTGAGCAAGCTCACTGTTCGGACCCCATAGGAAACACAGTAGAGTATCAGAATGCTCTTTTCTCAGAAGCAGAGTGTGTTTCTTGTATGGCTGGCTAGTGTGTGTTTTGCAGTCAGAAACGGAGTTGAATCTCATGCTGTTTCAGGTCCTACGAGCAAGAGTTGTTTTCTGGTAAGAGGAGTCACTATTGCGCTCCCATTGCCATACACAGTGCAAATAGGACTCGCGTCTGCTACCTGCAAGTACAGTGTATTGGACTGAAGAGGAGCTACTGTTCTTGTCAGTTTCCTAAGCAGAGTTGAACTAGATATGGCCCGTTTGTGTAGGAAGCACAGTTCTTTTGTTCAGAGCAAGCTCACTGTTCTGGCCCTATAGGAAACAAAGTAGAATAGAAGAGTGCTCTCTTCTCAAAAGCAGAGTGTGTTTCTTGTAAAGCAAGCTAGCGTTTGTTTCCCAGTCCTAAATGGAGTTGAATCACATGCAGTTTCTGGTCCTACAAGCAAGAGTTGTTTTCTGGTAAGAAGAGTCACTATTGCGCTCCCATTGTCATACACAGGGCAAATAGCACTCGCGTCTGTTCCGGGGATGTACAGTGTATTGGACTGAAGATGATCTACTGTTCTTGTCAGATTCCTAAGTAGAGTTGAACTAGATATGGCCCGATGTGTAGGAAGCACAGTTCTTTTGTTCTGAGCAAGCTCACTGTTCGGACCTCATAGGAAACAAAGTAGAATAGAAGAGTGCTCTCTTCTCAAAAGCAGAGTGTGTTTCTTGTAAAGCGAGCTAGCGTTTGTTTCCCAGTCCTAAATGGAGTTGAATCACATGCAGTTTCTGGTCCTACAAGCAAGAGTTGTTTTCTGGTAGGAAGAGTCACTATTGCGCTCCCATTGTCATACACAGGGCAAATAGCACTCGCGTCTGTTCCGGGGATGTACAGTGTATTGGACTGAAGAGGAGGTACTGCTCTTGTCAGTTTCCTAAGAAGAGTTGAACTAGATATGGCTCCTGTGTGTAGGAAGCACAGTTCTTTTGTTCTGAGCAAGCTCACTTTTCGGACCCCATAGGAAACACAGTGGAATAGAAGAGTGCTCTTTTCTCAAAAGCAGAGTCTGTTTCTTGTAAGGCAAGCTAGCGTTTGTTTCCCAGTCCAAAATGGAGTTGAATCACATGCAGTTTCTGGTCCTACGAGCAAGGGATGTTTTCTGGTAAGGAAAGTCACTATTGTGCTCCCTTTGCCATAAACAGTGCAAAGAGCACTCGCGTCTGTTCCCAGCAAGTACAGTGTATTGGACTGAAGAGGAGCTACTGTTCTTGTCAGTTTCCTAAGCAGTGTTGAACTGGATATGGCCCGTGTGTGTAGGAAGCACAGTTCTTTTGTTCTGAGCATGCTCACTGTTCGGACACCATAGTTAACACAGTAGAGTAGAAGAGTGGTCTTTTCTGAAAAGCAGAGTGTGTCTCTTGTAAGGCGAGCTAGCGTTTGTTTCCCAGTCATAAATGGAGTTGAATCACATGCAGTTTTTGGTCCTACGAGCAAGAGTTGTTTTCTAGTAAGAAGAGTCACTATTGTGCTCCCATTGTCATACACAGGGCAAATAGGACTCGTGTCTGTTCCCAGGATGTACAGTGTATTGGACTGAAGAGGATCTACTGTTCTTGTTAGTTTCCTAAGCAAAGTTGAACTAGATATGGCCCGTGTGTGTAGGAAGTACACTTCTTTTGTTCTGAGCAAGCTCACTCTTCTGGCCCTATAGGAAACACAGTAGAGTAGAAGAGTGCTCTTTTCTCAAAAGCAGAATATGTTTCTTGTAAGGCAAGCTAGCGTTTGTTTCCCAGTCCTAAATGGAGTTGAATCACATGCAGTTTTGGCAGTTTTGGGTCCTACAAGCAAGAGTTGTTTTGTGGTAAGAAGAGTCACCATTGTGCTCCCTTTGCCATACACAGGGCAAATAGCACTTGCATCTGTTCACAGCAAGTACAGTGTATTGGACTGAAGAGGATCTACTGTTCTTGTCAGTTTTCTAAGCAGAGTTGAACTAGATATGGCCCGTGTGTGTAGGAAGCACAGTTCTTTTGTTCTGAGCAAGCTCACTGTTCAGACACCATAGGAAACACAGTAGAATAGAAGAGTGCTCTTTTCTCAAAAGCAGAGTATGTTTCTTGTAAGGCGAGCTAGCATTTGTTTCCCAGTCCAAAATCGAATTGAATCACATGCAGTTTCTGGTCCTACGAGCAAGAGATGTTTCTGGTAAGGAAAGTCACTATTGTGCTCCATTTGCCATAAACAGTACAAATAGCACTCACGTCTGTTCCCAGCAAGTACAGTGTATTGGACTGAAGAGGAGCTACAGTTCTCGTCAGTTTCCTAAGCAGAGTTGAACAAGATATGGCTCGTGTGTGTAGGAAGCACATTTCTTTGTTCTGAGCAAGCTCACTGTTCGGACCCCATAGGAAACACAGTAGAGTATCAGAATGCTCTTTTCTCAGAAGCAGAGTGTGTTTCTTGTACGGCTGGCTAGTGTGTGTTTTGCAGTCAGAAACGGAGTTGAATCTCATGCTGTTTCAGGTCCTACGAGCAAGAGTTGTTTTCTGGTAAGAGGAGTCACTATTGTGCTCCCATTGCCATACACAGTGCAAATAGGACTCGCGTCTGCTACCTGCAAGTACAGTGTATTGGACTGAAGAGGAGCTACTGTTCTTGTCAGTTTCCTAAGCAGAGTTGAACTAGATATGGCCCGTTTGTGTAGGAAGCACAGTTCTTTTGTTCAGAGCAAGCTCACTGTTCTGGCCCTATAGGAAACAAAGTAGAATAGAAGAGTGCTCTCTTCTCAAAAGCAGAGTGTGTTTCTTGTAAAGCGAGCTAGCGTTTGTTTCCCAGTCCTAAATGGAGTTGAGTCACATGCAGTTTCTGGTCCTACAAGCAAGAGTTGTTTTCTGGTAAGAAGAGTCACTATTGCGCTCCCATTGTCATACACAGGGCAAATAGCACTCACGTCTGTTCCGGGGATGTACAGTGTATTGGACTGAAGATGATCTACTGTTCTTGTCAGATTCCTAAGTAGAGTTGAACTAGATATGGCCCGATGTGTAGGAAGCACAGTTCTTTTGTTCTGAGCAAGCTCACTGTTCTGGCCCTATAGGAAACACAGTAGAGTAGAAGAGTGCTCTTTTCTCAAAAGCAGAGTGTGTTTCTTCTAAGGCGAGCTAGCGTTTGTTTCCAAGTCCTAAATGGAGTTGAATCACATGCAGTTTCTGGTCCTACGAGCAAGAGTTGTTTTCAGGTAAGAAGAGTCACTATGTGCTACCATTGCCATACACAGTGCAAAGAGCACTCACGTCTGTTCCCAGCAAGTTCACTGTATTGGACAGAATTGGAGCTACTGTTCTTGTCACTTTCCTAAGCAGAGTTGAACTAGATATGGCCCGTGTGTGTGAAGCACAGTTCTTTTGTTCTGAACAAGCTCAAATTTCATACCCCATAGGAAACACAGTAGAGTAGAAGAGTGCTCTTTTCTCAAAAGCAGAGTGTGTTTCTTGTAAGGCTAGCTAGTGTTTGTTTCCCTGTCAGAAACGAAGTTGAATCACATGCAGTTTCCGGTCCTACGAGCAAGAGTTGTCTTCTGGTAAGAAGAGTCACTATTGCGCTCCCACTGTCATACACAGGGCAAATAGCAGTGGCGTCTGTTCCCAGCATATACAGTGTACTGGACTGAAGAGGATCTACTGTTCCTGTCAGTTTCCTAAGCAGAGTTGAAGTAGATATGGCCCGTGTGTGTAGGAAGCACAGTTCTTTAGTTCTGAGCAAGCTCACTGTACGGACACCATAGGAAACACAGTAGAATAGAAGAGTGAACTTTTCTCAAAAGCAGAGTATGTTTCTTGTAAGGCAAGCTAGCATTTGTTTCCCAGTCCAAAATCGAGTTGAATCACATGCAGCTTCTGGTGCTATGAGCAAGAGATGTATTCTGGTAAGGAAAGTCACTATTGTGCTCCCTTTGCCATAAACAGTGCAAATAGCACTCACGTCTGTTCCCAGCAAGTACAGTGTATTGGACTGAAGAGGAGCTACTGTTCTCATCAGTTTCCTAAGCAGAGTTGAACTAGATATGGCTCGTGTGTGTAGGAAGCACAGTTCTTTTGTTCTGAGCAAGCTCACTGTTCTGGCCCTATAGGAAACACAGTAGAGTAGAAGAGTGCTCTTTGCTCAAAAGCAGAGTGTGTTTCTTGTAAGGTGAGCTAGTGTTTGTTTCCCAGTCCTAAATGGAGTTGAATCACATGCACTTTTGGTCCTACGAGCAAGGGATGTTTTCTGGTAAGGAAAGTCACTATTGTGCTCCCTTTGCCATAAACAGTGCAAAGAGCACTCGCGTCTGTTCCCAGCAAGTACAGTGTATTGGACTGAAGAGGAGCTACTGTTCTTGTCAGTTTCCTAAGCAGAGTTGAACTAGATATGGCCGGTGTGTGTAGGAAGCACAGTTCTTTTGTTCTGAGCATGCTCACTGTTCGGACACCATAGTTAACACAGTAGAGTAGAAGAGTGGTCTTTTCTGAAAAGCAGAGTGTGTCTCTTGTAAGGCGAGCTAGCGTTTGTTTCCCAGTCATAAATGGAGTTGAATCACAGGCAGTTTCTGGTCCTACGAGCAAGAGTTGTTTTCTAGTAAGAAGAGTCACTATTGTGCTCCCATTGTCATACACAGGGCAAATAGGACTCGTGTCTGTTCCCAGGATGTACAGTGTATTGGACTGAAGAGGATCTACTGTTCTTGTTAGTTTCCTAAGCAAAGTTGAACTAGATATGGCCCGTGTGTGTAGGAAGTACACTTCTTTTGTTCTGAGCAAGCTCACTCTTCTGGCCCTATAGGAAACACAGTAGAGTAGAAGAGTGCTCTTTTCTCAAAAGCAGAATATGTTTCTTGTAAGGCAAGCTAGCGTTTTTTTCCCAGTCCTAAATGGAGTTGAATCACATGCAGTTTTGGGTCCTACAAGCAAGAGTTGTTTTGTGGTAAGAAGAGTCACCATTGTGCTCCCTTTGCCATACACAGGGCAAATAGCACTCGCATCTGTTCCCAGCAAGTACAGTGTATTGGACTGAAGAGGATCTACTGTTCTTGTCAGTTTTCTAAGCAGAGTTGAACTAGATATGGCCCGTGTGTGTAGGAAGCACAGTTCTTTTGTTCTGAGCAAGCTCACTGTTCAGACACCATAGGAAACACAGTAGAATAGAAGAGTGCTCTTTTCTCAAAAGCAGAGTATGTTTCTTGTAAGGCGAGCTAGCATTTGTTTCCCAGTCCAAAATCGAGTTGAATCACATGCAGTTTCTGGTCCTACGAGCAAGAGATGTATTCTGGTAAGGAAAGTCACTATTGTGCTCCATTTGCCATAAACAGTACAAATAGCACTCACGTCTGTTCCTAGCAAGTACAGTGTATTGGACTGAAGAGGAGCTACAGTTCTCGTCAGTTTCCTAAGCAGAGTTGAACAAGATATGGCTCGTGTGTGTAGGAAGCACATTTCTTTGTTCTGAGCAAGCTCACTGTTCGGACCCCATAGGAAACACAGTAGAGTATCAGAATGCTCTTTTCTCAGAAGCAGAGTGTGTTTCTTGTACGGCTGGCTAGTGTGTGTTTTGCAGTCAGAAACGGAGTTGAATCTCATGCTGTTTCAGGTCCTACGAGCAAGAGTTGTTTTCTGGTAAGAGGAGTCACTATTGTGCTCCCATTGCCATACACAGTGCAAATAGGACTCGCGTCTGCTACCTGCAAGTACAGTGTATTGGACTGAAGAGGAGCTACTGTTCTTGTCAGTTTCCTAAGCAGAGTTGAACTAGATATGGCCCGTTTGTGTAGGAAGCACAGTTCTTTTGTTCAGAGCAAGCTCACTGTTCTGGCCCTATAGGAAACAAAGTAGAATAGAAGAGTGCTCTCTTCTCAAAAGCAGAGTGTGTTTCTTGTAAAGCGAGCTAGCGTTTGTTTCCCAGTCCTAAATGGAGTTGAGTCACATGCAGTTTCTGGTCCTACAAGCAAGAGTTGTTTTCTGGTAAGAAGAGTCACTATTGCGCTCCCATTGTCATACACAGGGCAAATAGCACTCACGTCTGTTCCGGGGATGTACAGTGTATTGGACTGAAGATGATCTACTGTTCTTGTCAGATTCCTAAGTAGAGTTGAACTAGATATGGCCCGATGTGTAGGAAGCACAGTTCTTTTGTTCTGAGCAAGCTCACTGTTCTGGCCCTATAGGAAACACAGTAGAGTAGAAGAGTGCTCTTTTCTCAAAAGCAGAGTGTGTTTCTTCTAAGGCGAGCTAGCGTTTGTTTCCAAGTCCTAAATGGAGTTGAATCACATGCAGTTTCTGGTCCTACGAGCAAGAGTTGTTTTCAGGTAAGAAGAGTCACTATGTGCTACCATTGCCATACACAGTGCAAAGAGCACTCACGTCTGTTCCCAGCAAGTTCACTGTATTGGACAGAATTGGAGCTACTGTTCTTGTCACTTTCCTAAGCAGAGTTGAACTAGATATGGCCCGTGTGTGTGAAGCACAGTTCTTTTGTTCTGAACAAGCTCAAATTTCATACCCCATAGGAAACACAGTAGAGTAGAAGAGTGCTCTTTTCTCAAAAGCAGAGTGTGTTTCTTGTAAGGCTAGCTAGTGTTTGTTTCCCTGTCAGAAACGAAGTTGAATCACATGCAGTTTCCGGTCCTACGAGCAAGAGTTGTCTTCTGGTAAGAAGAGTCACTATTGCGCTCCCACTGTCATACACAGGGCAAATAGCAGTGGCGTCTGTTCCCAGCATATACAGTGTACTGGACTGAAGAGGATCTACTGTTCCTGTCAGTTTCCTAAGCAGAGTTGAAGTAGATATGGCCCGTGTGTGTAGGAAGCACAGTTCTTTAGTTCTGAGCAAGCTCACTGTACGGACACCATAGGAAACACAGTAGAATAGAAGAGTGAACTTTTCTCAAAAGCAGAGTATGTTTCTTGTAAGGCAAGCTAGCATTTGTTTCCCAGTCCAAAATCGAGTTGAATCACATGCAGCTTCTGGTGCTATGAGCAAGAGATGTATTCTGGTAAGGAAAGTCACTATTGTGCTCCCTTTGCCATAAACAGTGCAAATAGCACTCACGTCTGTTCCCAGCAAGTACAGTGTATTGGACTGAAGAGGAGCTACTGTTCTCATCAGTTTCCTAAGCAGAGTTGAACTAGATATGGCTCGTGTGTGTAGGAAGCACAGTTCTTTTGTTCTGAGCAAGCTCACTGTTCTGGCACTATAGGAAACACAGTAGAGTAGAAGAGTGCTCTTTGCTCAAAAGCAGAGTGTGTTTCTTGTAAGGTGAGCTAGTGTTTGTTTCCCAGTCCTAAATGGAGTTGAATCACATGCACTTTTGGTCCTACGAGCAAGGGATGTTTTCTGGTAAGGAAAGTCACTATTGTGCTCCCTTTGCCATAAACAGTGCAAAGAGCACTCGCGTCTGTTCCCAGCAAGTACAGTGTATTGGACTGAAGAGGAGCTACTGTTCTTGTCAGTTTCCTAAGCAGAGTTGAACTAGATATGGCCGGTGTGTGTAGGAAGCACAGTTCTTTTGTTCTGAGCATGCTCACTGTTCGGACACCATAGTTAACACAGTAGAGTAGAAGAGTGGTCTTTTCTGAAAAGCAGAGTGTGTCTCTTGTAAGGCGAGCTAGCGTTTGTTTCCCAGTCATAAATGGAGTTGAATCACAGGCAGTTTCTGGTCCTACGAGCAAGAGTTGTTTTCTAGTAAGAAGAGTCACTATTGTGCTCCCATTGTCATACACAGGGCAAATAGGACTCGTGTCTGTCCCCAGGATGTACAGTGTATTGGACTGAAGAGGATCTACTGTTCTTGTTAGTTTCCTAAGCAAAGTTGAACTAGATATGGCCCGTTTGTGTAGGAAGTACACTTCTTTTGTTCTGAGCAAGCTCACTCTTCTGGCCCTATAGGAAACACAGTAGAGTAGAAGAGTGCTCTTTTCTCAAAAGCAGAATATGTTTCTTGTAAGGCAAGCTAGCGTTTGTTTCCCAGTCCTAAATGGAATTGAATCACATGCAGTTTTGGGTCCTACAAGCAAGAGTTGTTTTGTGGTAAGAAGAGTCACCATTGTGCTCCCTTTGCCATACACAGGGCAAATAGCACTCGCATCTGTTCCCAGCAAGTACAGTGTATTGGACTGAAGAGGATCTACTGTTCTTGTCAGTTTTCTAAGCAGAGTTGAACTAGATATGGCCCGTGTGTGTAGGAAGCACAGTTCTTTTGTTCTGAGCAAGCTCACTGTTCAGACACCATAGGAAACACAGTAGAATAGAAGAGTGCTCTTTTCTCAAAAGCAGAGTATGTTTCTTGTAAGGCGAGCTAGCATTTGTTTCCCAGTCCAAAATCCAGTTGAATAACATGCAGTTTCTGGTCCTACGAGCAAGAGATGTATTCTGGTAAGGAAAGTCACTATTGTGCTCCATTTGCCATAAACAGTACAAATAGCACTCACGTCTGTTCCTAGCAAGTACAGTGTATTGGACTGAAGAGGAGCTACAGTTCTCGTCAGTTTCCTAAGCAGAGTTGAACAAGATATGGCTCGTGTGTGTAGGAAGCACATTTCTTTGTTCTGAGCAAGCTCACTGTTCGGACCCCATAGGAAACACAGTAGAATATCAGAATGCTCTTTTCTCAGAAGCAGAGTGTGTTTCTTGTACGGCTGGCTAGTGTGTGTTTTGCAGTCAGAAACGGAGTTGAATCTCATGCTGTTTCAGGTCCTACGAGCAAGAGTTGTTTTCTGGTAAGAGGAGTCACTATTGTGCTCCCATTGCCATACACAGTGCAAATAGGACTCGCGTCTGCTACCTGCAAGTACAGTGTATTGGACTGAAGAGGAGCTACTGTTCTTGTCAGTTTCCTAAGCAGAGTTGAACTAGATATGGCCCGTTTGTGTAGGAAGCACAGTTCTTTTGTTCAGAGCAAGCTCACTGTTCTGGCCCTATAGGAAACAAAGTAGAATAGAAGAGTGCTCTCTTCTCAAAAGCAGAGTGTGTTTCTTGTAAAGCGAGCTAGCGTTTGTTTCCCAGTCCTAAATGGAGTTGAATCACATGCAGTTTCTGGTCCTACAAGCAAGAGTTGTTTTCTGGTAAGAAGAGTCACTATTGCGCTCCCATTGTCATACACAGGGCAAATAGCACTCGCGTCTGTTCCGGGGATGTACAGTGTATTGGACTGAAGATGATCTACTGTTCTTGTCAGATTCCTAAGTAGAGTTGAACTAGATATGGCCCGATGTGTAGGAAGCACAGTTCTTTTGTTCTGAGCAAGCTCACTGTTCGGACCTCATAGGAAACAAAGTAGAATAGAAGAGTGCTCTCTTCTCAAAAGCAGAGTGTGTTTCTTGTAAAGCGAGCTAGCGTTTGTTTCCCAGTCCTAAATGGAGTTGAATCACATGCAGTTTCTGGTCCTACAAGCAAGAGTTGTTTTCTGGTAGGAAGAGTCACTATTGCGCTCCCATTGTCATACACAGGGCAAATAGCACTCGCGTCTGTTCCGGGGATGTACAGTGTATTGGACTGAAGAGGAGCTACTGCTCTTGTCAGTTTCCTAAGAAGAGTTGAACTAGATATGGCTCCTGTGTGTAGGAAGCACAGTTCTTTTGTTCTGAGCAAGCTCAATTTTCGGACCCCATAGGAAACACAGTGGAATAGAAGAGTGCTCTTTTCTCAAAAGCAGAGTGTGTTTCTTGTAAGGCAAGCTAGCGTTTGTTTCCCAGTCCAAAATGGAGTTGAATCACATGCAGTTTCTGGTCCTACGAGCAAGGGATGTTTTCTGGTAAGGAAAGTCACTATTGTGCTCCCTTTGCCATAAACAGTGCAAATAGCACTCGAGTCTGTTCCCAGCAAGTACAGTGTATTGGACTGAAGAGGAGCTACTGTTCTTGTCAGTTTCCTAAGCAGAGTTGAACTGGATATGGCCCGTGTGTGTAGGAAGCACAGTTCTTTTGTTCTGAGGAAGCTCACTGTTTTGGCCCTATAGGAAACACAGAAGAGTAGAAGAGTGCTCTTTTCTCAGAAGCAGAGTTTGTTTCTTCTAAGGAGAGCTAGCGTTTGTTTCCCAGTCCTAAATGGAGTTGAATCACATGCAGTTTCTGGTCCTACGAGCAAGAGTTGTTTTCTGGTAAGAAGAGTCACTATTGTGCTACCATTGCCATTCTCAGTCCAAATAGCACTCGCGTCTGTTCCCAGCAAGTACAGTGTATTGGACAGAAGAGGAGCTACTGCTCTTGTCAGTTTCCTAAGCAGAGTTGAACTAGATATGGACCGTGTGTGTGAAGCACACTTCTTTTGTTCTGAGCAAGCTCACTGTTTTGGCCCTATGGGAAACACAGTAGAGTAGAAGAGTGCTCTTTTCTCAAAAGCAGAGTGTGTTTCTTGTAAGGCAAGCTAGCTTTTGTTTCCCAGTCCTAAATGTAGTTGAATCACATGCACTTTTGGTCCTACGAGCAAGGGATGTTTTCTGGTAAGGAAAGTCACTATTGTGCTCCCTTTGCCATAAACAGTGCAAATAGCACTCGCGTCTGTTCCCAGCAAGTACAGTGTATTGGACTGAAGAGGAGCTACTGTTCTTGTCAGTTTCCTAAGCAGAGTTGAACTAGATATGGCCGGTGTGTGTAGGAAGCACAGTTCTTTTGTTCTGAGCATGCTCACTGTTCGGACACCATAGTTAACACAGTAGAGTAGAAGAGTGGTCTTTTCTGAAAAGCAGAGTGTGTCTCTTGTAAGGCGAGCTAGCGTTTGTTTCCCAGTCATAAATGGAGTTGAATCACAGGCAGTTTCTGGTCCTACGAGCAAGAGTTGTTTTCTAGTAAGGAGAGTCACTATTGTGCTCCCATTGTCATACACAGGGCAAATAGGACTCGTGTCTGTTCCCAGTATGTACAGTGTATTGGACTGAAGAGGATCTACTGTTCTTGTTAGTTTCCTAAGCAAAGTTGAACTAGATAAGGCCCGTGTGTGTAGGAAGTACACTTCTTTTGTTCTGAGCAAGCTCACTCTTCTGGCCCTATAGGAAACACAGTAGAGTAGAAGAGTGCTCTTTTCTCAAAAGCAGAATATGTTTCTTGTAAGGCAAGCTAGCGTTTGTTTCCCAGTCCTAAATGGAGTTGAATCACATGCAGTTTTGGGTCCTACAAGCAAGAGTTGTTTTGTGGTAAGAAGAGTCACCATTGTGCTCCCTTTGCCATACACAGGGCAAATAGCACTTGCATCTGTTCCCAGCAAGTACAGTGTATTGGACTGAAGAGGATCTACTGTTCTTGTCAGTTTTCTAAGCAGAGTTGAACTAGATATGGCCCGTGTGTGTAGAAGCACAGTTCTTTTGTTCTGAGCAAGCTCACTGTTCAGACACCATAGGAAACACAGTAGAATAGAAGAGTGCTCTTTTCTCAAAAGCAGAGTATGTTTCTTGTAAGGCGAGCTAGCATTTGTTTCCCAGTCCAAAATCGAATTGAATCACATGCAGTTTCTGGTCCTACGAGCAAGAGATGTATTCTGGTAAGGAAAGTCACTATTGTGCTCCATTTGCCATAAACAGTACAAATAGCACTCACGTCTGTTCCCAGCAAGTACAGTGTATTGGACTGAAGAGGAGCTACAGTTCTCGTCAGTTTCCTAAGCAGAGTTGAACAAGATATGGCTCGTGTGTGTAGGAAGCACATTTCTTTGTTCTGAGCAAGCTCACTGTTCGGACCCCATAGGAAACACAGTAGAGTATAAGAATGCTCTTTTCTCAGAAGCAGAGTGTGTTTCTTGTACGGCTGGCTAGTGTGTGTTTTGCAGTCAGAAACGGAGTTGAATCTCATGCTGTTTCAGGTCCTACGAGCAAGAGTTGTTTTCTGGTAAGAGGAGTCACTATTGCGCTCCCATTGCCATACACAGTGCAAATAGGACTCGCGTCTGCTACCTGCAAGTACAGTGTATTGGACTGAAGAGGAGCTACTGTTCTTGTCAGTTTCCTAAGCAGAGTTGAACTAGATATGGCCCGTTTGTGTAGGAAGCACAGTTCTTTTGTTCAGAGCAAGCTCACTGTTCTGGCCCTATAGGAAACAAAGTAGAATAGAAGAGTGCTCTCTTCTCAAAAGCAGAGTGTGTTTCTTGTAAAGCGAGCTAGCGTTTGTTTCCCAGTCCTAAATGGAGTTGAGTCACATGCAGTTTCTGGTCCTACAAGCAAGAGTTGTTTTCTGGTAAGAAGAGTCACTATTGCGCTCCCATTGTCATACACAGGGCAAATAGCACTCGCGTCTGTTCCGGGGATGTACAGTGTATTGGACTGAAGATGATCTACTGTTCTTGTCAGATTCCTAAGTAGAGTTGAACTAGATATGGCCCGATGTGTAGGAAGCACAGTTCTTTTGTTCTGAGCAAGCTCACTGTTCGGACCTCATAGGAAACAAAGTAGAATAGAAGAGTGCTCTCTTCCCAAAAGCAGAGTGTGTTTCTTGTAAAGCGAGCTAGCGTTTGTTTCCCAGTCCTAAATGGAGTTGAATCACATGCAGTTTCTGGTCCTACAAGCAAGAGTTGTTTTCTGGTAGGAAGAGTCACTATTGCGCTCCCATTGTCATACACAGGGCAAATAGCACTCGCGTCTGTTCCGGGGATGTACAGTGTATTGGACTGAAGAGGAGCTACTGCTCTTGTCAGTTTCCTAAGAAGAGTTGAACTAGATATGACTCCTGTATGTAGGAAGCACAGTTCTTTTGTTCTGAGCAAGCTCACTTTTCGGACCCCATAGGAAACACAGTGGAATAGAAGAGTGCTCTTTTCTCAAAAGCAGAGTGTGTTTCTTGTAAGGCAAGCTAGCGTTTGTTTCCCAGTCCAAAATGGAGTTGAATCACATGCAGTTTCTGGTCCTACGAGCAAGGGATGTTTTCTGGTAAGGAAAGTCACTATTGTGCTCCCTTTGCCATAAACAGTGCAAATAGCACTCGCGTCTGTTCCCAGCAAGTACAGTGTATTGGACTGAAGAGGATCTACTGTTCTTGTCAGTTTTCTAAGCAGAGTTGAACTAGATATGGCCCGTGTGTGTAGGAAGCACAGTTCTTTTGTTCTGAGCAAGCTCACTGTTCAGACATAATAGGAAACACAGTAGAATAGAAGAGTGCTGTTTTCTCAAAAGCAGAGTATGTTTCTTGTAAGGCGAGCTAGCATTTGTTTCCCAGTCCAAAATCGAATTGAATCACATGCAGTTTCTGGTCCTACGAGCAAGAGATGTTTCTGGTAAGGAAAGTCACTATTGTGCTCCATTTGCCATAAACAGTACAAATAGCACTCACGTCTGTTCCCAACAAGTACAGTGTATTGGACTGAAGAGGAGCTACAGTTCTCGTCAGTTTCCTAAGCAGAGTTGAACAAGATATGGCTCGTGTGTGTAGGAAGCACATTTCTTTGTTCTGAGCAAGCTCACTGTTCGGACACCATAGGAAACACAGTAGAGTATCAGAATGCTCTTTTCTCAGAAGCAGAGTGTGTTTCTTGTACGGCTGGCTAGTGTGTGTTTTGCAGTCAGAAACGGAGTTGAATCTCATGCTGTTTCAGGTCCTACGAGCAAGAGTTGTTTTCTGGTAAGAGGAGTCACTATTGTGCTCCCATTGCCATACACAGTGCAAATAGGACTCGCGTCTGCTACCTGCAAGTACAGTGTATTGGACTGAAGAGGAGCTACTGTTCTTGTCAGTTTCCTAAGCAGAGTTGAACTAGATATGGCCCGTTTGTGTAGGAAGCACAGTTCTTTTGTTCAGAGCAAGCTCACTGTTCTGGCCCTATAGGAAACAAAGTAGAATAGAAGAGTGCTCTCTTCTCAAAAGCAGAGTGTGTTTCTTGTAAAGCGAGCTAGCGTTTGTTTCCCAGTCCTAAATGGAGTTGAGTCACATGCAGTTTCTGGTCCTACAAGCAAGAGTTGTTTTCTGGTAAGAAGAGTCACTATTGTGCTCCCATTGTTATACACAGGGCAAATAGCACTCACGTCTGTTCCGGGGATGTACAGTGTATTGGACTGAAGATGATCTACTGTTCTTGTCAGATTCCTAAGTAGAGTTGAACTAGATATGGCCCGATGTGTAGGAAGCACAGTTCTTTTGTTCTGAGCAAGCTCACTGTTCTGGCCCTATAGGAAACACAGTAGAGTAGAAGAGTGCTCTTTTCTCAAAAGCAGAGTGTGTTTCTTCTAAGGCGAGCTATCGTTTGTTTCCAAGTCCTAAATGGAGTTGAATCACATGCAGTTTCTGGTCCTACGAGCAAGAGTTGTTTTCAGGTAAGAAGAGTCACTATGTGCTACCATTGCCATACACAGTGCAAAGAGCACTCACGTCTGTTCCCAGCAAGTTCACTGTATTGGACAGAATTGGAGCTACTGTTCTTGTCACTTTCCTAAGCAGAGTTGAACTAGATATGGCCCGTGTGTGTGAAGCACAGTTCTTTTGTTCTGAACAAGCTCAAATTTCATACCCCATAGGAAACACAGTAGAGTAGAAGAGTGCTCTTTTCTCAAAAGCAGAGTGTGTTTCTTGTAAGGCTAGCTAGTGTTTGTTTCCCTGTCAGAAACGAAGTTGAATCACATGCAGTTTCCGGTCCTACGAGCAAGAGTTGTCTTCTGGTAAGAAGAGTCACTATTGCGCTCCCACTGTCATACACAGGGCAAATAGCAGTGGCGTCTGTTCCCAGCATATACAGTGTACTGGACTGAAGAGGATCTACTGTTCCTGTCAGTTTCCTAAGCAGAGTTGAAGTAGATATGGCCCGTGTGTGTAGGAAGCACAGTTCTTTAGTTCTGAGCAAGCTCACTGTACGGACACCATAGGAAACACAGTAGAATAGAAGAGTGCACTTTTCTCAAAAGCAGAGTATGTTTCTTGTAAGGCAAGCTAGCATTTGTTTCCCAGTCCAAAATCGAGTTGAATCACATGCAGCTTCTGGTGCTATGAGCAAGAGATGTATTCTGGTAAGGAAAGTCACTATTGTGCTCCCTTTGCCATAAACAGTGCAAATAGCACTCACGTCTGTTCCCAGCAAGTACAGTGTATTGGACTGAAGAGGAGCTACTGTTCTCATCAGTTTCCTAAGCAGAGTTGAACTAGATATGGCTCGTGTGTGTAGGAAGCACAGTTCTTTTGTTCTGAGCAAGCTCACTGTTCTGGCCCTATAGGAAACACAGTAGAGTAGAAGAGTGCTCTTTGCTCAAAAGCAGAGTGTGTTTCTTGTAAGGTGAGCTAGTGTTTGTTTCCCAGTCCTAAATGGAGTTGAATCACATGCACTTTTGGTCCTACGAGCAAGGGATGTTTTCTGGTAAGGAAAGTCACTATTGTGCTCCCTTTGCCATAAACAGTGCAAAGAGCACTCGCGTCTGTTCCCAGCAAGTACAGTGTATTGGACTGAACAGGAGCTACTGTTCTTGTCAGTTTCCTAAGCAGAGTTGAACTAGATATGGCCGGTGTGTGTAGGAAGCACAGTTCTTTTGTTCTGAGCATGCTCACTGTTCGGACACCATAGTTAACACAGTAGAGTAGAAGAGTGGTCTTTTCTGAAAAGCAGAGTGTGTCTCTTGTAAGGCGAGCTAGCGTTTGTTTCCCAGTCATAAATGGAGTTGAATCACAGGCAGTTTCTGGTCCTACGAGCAAGAGTTGTTTTCTAGTAAGAAGAGTCACTATTGTGCTCCCATTGTCATACACAGGGCAAATAGGAATCGTGTCTGTTCCCAGGATGTACAGTGTATTGGACTGAAGAGGATCTACTGTTCTTGTTAGTTTCCTAAGCAAAGTTGAACTAGATATGGCCCGTGTGTGTAGGAAGCACAGTTCTTTTGTTCTGAGCAAGCTCACTGTTCAGACACCATAGGAAACACAGTAGAATAGAAGAGTGCTCTTTTCTTAAAAGCAGAGTGTGTTTCTTGTAAGGCGAGCTAGCATTTGTTTCCCAGTCCAAAATCGAGTTGAATCACATGCAGCTTCTGGTGCTATGAGCAAGAGATGTATTCTGGTAAGGAAAGTCACCATTGTGCTCCCTTTGCCATACACAGGGCAAGTAGCACTCGCGTCTGTTCCCAGCAAGTACAGAGTATTGGACAGAAGAGGAGCTACAGTTCTCGTCAGTTTCCTAAGCAGAGTTGAACTAGATATGGCTCGTGTGTGTGGAAGCACAGTTCTTTTGTTCTGAGCAAGCTCACTGTTCTGACCCTATAGGAAACACAGTAGAGTAGAAGAGTGCTCTTTGCTCAAAAGCAGAGTGTGTTTCTTGTAAGGTGAGCTAGCGTTTGTTTCCCAGTCCTAAATGGAGTTGAATCACATGTAGTTTTTGGTCCTACGAGCAAGGGATGTTTTCTGGTAAGGAAAGTCACTATTGTGTTCCCTTTGCCATAAACAGTGCAAATAGCACTCGCGTCTGTTCCCAGCAAGTACAGTGTATTGGACTGAAGAGGAGCTACTGTTCTTGTCAGTTTCCTAAGCAGAGTTGAACTAGATATGGGCCGTGTGTGTAAAAAGCACACTTCTTTTGTTCTGATCAGGCTCACTGCTCGGACCTCATAGTTAACACAGTAGAGTAGAAGACTGCTCTTTTCTCAAAAGCAGAGTGTGTTTCTTGTAAGGCGAGCTAGCGTTTGTTTCCCACTCCTAAATGGAGTTGTATCACATGCAGTTTCTAATCCTAGGAACAAGAGTTGTTTTCTGGTAAGAAGAGTCACTATTGCGCTCGAATTGTCATACACAGGGCAAATAGCACTGGCTTCTGTTCCCAGCATGTACAGTGTATTGGACTGAAGAGGATCTACTGTTCTTGTCAGTTTCCTAAGCAAAGTTGAACTAGATATAACCCGTGTGTGTAGGAAGCACAGATCTTTTGTTCTGAGCAAGCTCACTGTTCTGGCCCTGTAGGAAACACAGTAGAGTAGAAGAGTGCTCTTTTCTCAAAAGCAGCGTGTGTTTCTTGTAAGGTGAGCTGGCGTTTGTTTCCCAGTCCTAAATAGAGTTGAATCACATGCACTTTTGGTCCTACTAGCAAGGGATGTTTTCTGGTAAGGAAAGTCACTATTGTGCTCCCTTTGCCATAAAAAGTGCAAATAGCACTCGCGTTTGTTCCCAGCAAGTACAGTGTATTGGACTGAAGAGGACCTACTGTTCTTGTCAGTTTCCTAAGCAGAGTTGAACTAGATATGGCCGGTGTGTGTAGGAAGCACAGTTCTTTTCTTCTGAGCATGCTCACTGTTCGGACACCATAGTTAACACAGTAGAGTAGAAGAGTGGTCTTTTCTGAAAAGCAGAGTGTGTCTCTTGTAAGGCAATCTAGCGTTTGATTCCCAGTCATAAATGGAGTTGAATCACAGGCAGTTTCTGGTCCTACGAGCAAGAGTTGTTTTTCTAGTAAGAAGAGTCACTATTGTGCTCCCATTGTCATACACAGGGCAAATAGGACTCGTGTCTGTTCCCAGGATGTACAGTGTATTGGACTGAAGAGGATCTACTGTTCTTGTCAGTTTCCTAAGCAAAGTTGAACTAGATATGGCCCGTGTGTGTAGGAAGTACACTTCTTTTGTTCTGAGCAAGCTCACTCTTCTGGCCCTATAGGAAACACAGTAGAGTAGAAGAGTGCTCTTTTCTCAAAAGCAGAATATGTTTCTTGTAAGGCAAGCTAGCGTTTGTTTCCCAGTCCTAAATGGAGTTGAATCACATGCAGTGTCTGGTCCTACAAGCAAGAGTTGTTTTGTGGTAAGAAGAGTTACCATTGTGCTCCCTTTGCCATACACAGGGCAAATAGCACTCGCGTCTGTTCCCAGCAAGTACAGTGTATTGGACTGAAGAGGATCTACTATTCTTGTCAGTTTCCTAAGAGGAGTTGAACTAGATATGGCCCGTGTGTGTTGGAAGCACAGTTTTTTTGTTCTGAGCAAGCTCACTGTTCAGAAACCATAGGAAACACAGTAGAATAGAAGAGTGCTCTTTTCTCAAAAGCAGAGTGTGTTTCTTGTAAGGCGAGCTAGCATTTGTTTCCCAGTCCAAAATCGAGTTGAATCACATGCAGTTTCTGGTCCTACGAGCAAGAGATGTATTCTGGTAAGGAAAGTCACTATTGTGCTCCATTTGCCATAAACAGTGCAAATAGCACTCACGTCTGTTCCCAGCAAGTACAGTGTATTGGACTGAAGAGGAGCTACAGTTCTCGTCAGTTTCCTAAGCAGAGTTGAACTAGATATGGCTCGTGTGTGTAGGAAGCACAGTTCTTTTGTTCTGAGCAAGCTCACTGTTCTGGCCCTATAGGAAACACAGTAGAGTAGAAGAGTGCTCTTTTCTAAAAAGCAGAGTGTGTTTCTTGGAAGGTGAGCTATCGTTTGTTTCCGAGTCCTAAATGGAGTTGAATCACATGCAGTTTCTGGTCCTACGAGAAAGAGTTGTTTTCTGCTAAGAAGAGTCACTATTGTGCTCCCTTTGTCATACACAGGGCAAATAGCACTGGCGTCTGTTCCCAGCATGTACAGTGTATTGGACTGAAGAGGATCTACTGTTCTTGTCAGTTTCCAAAGCAGAGTTGAACTAGATATAGCCCATGTGTGTAGGAAGCACAGTTCTTTTGTTCTGAGCAAGCTCACTGTTTTGGCCCTATAGGAAACACAGTAGAGTAGAAGAGTGCTCTTTTCTCAAAAGCAGAGTGTGTTTCTTGTAAGGCGAGCAAGCTTTTGTTTCCCAGTCCTAAATGGAGTTGAATCACATGCAGTTTCTGGTCCTACAAGCAAGAGTTGTTTTGTGGTAAGAAGAGTCACTATAGTGCTCCCTTTGCCATACACAGGGCAAAAAGCACTCGCGTCTGTTCGCAGCAAGTACAGTGTGTTGGACTGAAAAGGATCTACTGTTCTTGTCAGTTTCCTAAGCAGAGTTGAACTAGATATGGCCCGTGTGTGTAAAAAGCACACTTCTTTTGTTCTGATCAAGCTCACTGCTCGGACCTCATAGTTAACATAGTAGAGTAGAAGAGTGCTCTTTTCTCAAAAGCAGAGTGTGTTTCTTGTAAGGCAAGCTAGCGTTTGTTTCCCACTCCTAAATGGAGTTGAATCAGATGCAGTTTCTAATCCTAGGAACAAGAGATTTTTTCTGGTAAGAAGAGTCACTATTGCACTCGAATTTTCATACACAGGGCAAATAGCACTAGCTTCTGTTCCGAGCATGTACAGTGTATTGGACTGAAGAGGAGCTACTGTTCTTGTCAGTTTCCTAAGCAGAGTTGAACTAGATATGGCCCGTGTGTGTAAAAAGCACACTTCTTTTGTTCTGATCAAGCTCACTGCTCGGACCACATAGTTAACACAGTAGAGTAGAAGAGTGCTCTTTTCTCAAAAGCAGAGTGTGTTTCTTGTAAGGCGAGCTAGCGTTTGTTTCCCAGTCCAAAATCGAGTTGAATCACATGCAGTTTCTGATCCTAGGAGCAAGAGTTGTTTTCTGGTAAGAAGAGTCACTATTGTGCTCCCCTTTTCATACACAGGGCAAATAGCAATGGCGTCTGTTCCCAGCATGTACAGTGTATTGGACTGAAGAGGAGCTACTGTTCTTTTCAGTTTCCTAAGCAGAGTTGAACTAGATATGGCCGGTGTGTGTAGGAAGCACAGATCTTTTGTTCTGAGCAAGCTCACTGTTTTGGCCCTATAGGAAATACAGTAGAATAGAAGAGTGCTCTCTTCTCAAAAGCAGAGTGTGTTTCTTATAAGGCGAGCTAGCTTTTGTTTCCCAGTCCTAAATGGAGTTGAATCACATGCAGTTTCTGGTCCTACAAGCAAGAGTTGTTTTCTAGTAAGAAGAGTCACTATTGTGCTCCCATTGCCATACACAGGGCAAATAGGACTCGCGTCTGTTCCCAGGATGTACAGTGTATTGGACTGAAGAGGATCTACTGTTCTTGTCAGTTTCCTAAGCAAAGTTGAACTAGATATGGCCCGTGTGTGTAGGAAGTACACTTCTTTTGTTCTGAGCAAGCTCACTCTTCTGGCCCTATAGGAAACACAGTAGAGTAGAAGAGTGCTCTTTCTCAAAAGCAGAATGTGTTTCTTGTAAGGCGAGCTAGCGTTTGTTTCCCAGTCCTAAATGGAGTTCAATCACATGCAGTTTCTGGTCCTACGAGCAAGAGTTGTTTTATGGTAAGGAGAGTCACTATTGCACTCCCATTGTCATACACAGGGCAAATAGAACTGGCGTCTGTTCCCAGCATGTACAGTGTATTGGACTGAAGAGGATCTACAGTTCTTGTCAGATTCCTAAGTAGAGTTGAACTAGATATGGCCCGTGTGTGTAGGAAGCACAGTTCTTTGTTCTGAGCAAGCTCACTGTTCGGACCCCATAGGAAACAAAGTAGAATAGAAGAGTGCTCTTTTCTCAAAAGCAGAGTGTGTTTCTTGTAAAGCGAACTAGCGTTTGTTTCCCAGTCCTAAATGGAGTTGAATCCCATGCAGTTTCTGGTCCTACGAGCAAGAGTTGTTTTATGGTAAGAAGAGTCACTATTGCGCTCCCATTGTCATACACAGGGCAAATAGCACTGGCGTCTGTTCCCAGGATGTACAGAGTATTGGACCTAAGATGATCTACTGTTCTTGTCAGTTTCCTAAGCAGAGTTGAACTAGATATAGCCCGTGTGTGTAGGAAGCACATTTCTTTTGTTCTGAGGAAGCTCACTGTTTTGGCCCTATAGGAAACACAGAAGAGTAGAAGAGTGCTCTTTTCTCAGAAGCAGAGTTTGTTTCTTATAAGGAGAGTTAGCGTTTGTTTCCCAGTCCTAAATGGAGTGGAATCACATGCAGTTTCTGGTCCTACGAGCAAGAGTTGTTTTCTGGTTAGAAGAGTCACTATTGTGCTACCATTGCCATTCTCAGTGCAAATAGCACTCGCGTCTGTTCCCAGCAAGTACAGTGTATTGGACAGAAGAGGAGCTACTGCTCTTGTCAGTTTCCTAAGCAGAGTTGAACTTGATATGGACCGTGTGTGTGAAGCACACTTCTTTTGTTCTGAGCAAGCTCACTGTTTTGGCCCTATAGGAAACACAGTAGAGTAGAAGAGTGCTCTTTTCTCAAAAGCAGAGTGTGTTTCTTGTAAGGCAAGCTAGCTTTTGTTTCCCAGTCCTAAATGTAGTTGAATCACATGCAGTTTCTGGTCCTACAAGCAAGAGTTGTTTTCTAGTAAGAAGAGTCACTATTGTGCTCCCATTGCCATACACAGGGCAAATAGGACTCGCGTCTGTTCCCAGGATGTACAGTGTATTGGATTGAAGAGGATCTACTCTTCATGTCAGTTTCCTAATCAAAGTTGAACTAGATATGGCCCGTGTGTGTAGGAAGTACACTTCTTTTGTTCTGAGAAAGCTCACTGTTCTGGCCCTATAGGAAACACAGTAGAGTAGAAGAGTGCTCTTTTCTCAAAAGCATAGTGTGTTTCTTGTAAAGCGAGCTAGCATTTGTTTCCCAGTCCTAAATGGAGTTGAATCCCATGCAGTTTCTGGTCCTACGAGCAAGAGTTGTTTTCTGGTAAGAAGAGTCACTATTGCGCTCCCATTGTCATACACAGGGCAAATAGCACTCGCGTCTGTTCCCAGCATGTACAGTGTATTGGACTGAATATGATCTAATGTTCTTGTCAGTTTCCTAAGTAGAGTTGAACTAGATATGGCCCGGGTGTGTAGGAAGCACAGTTCTTTTGTTCTGAGCAAGCTCACTCTTCTGGCCTATAGGAAACACAGTAGAGTAAAAGAGTGCTCTTTTCTCAAAAGCAGAGTGTGTTTCTTGTAAGGCAAGCTAGGGTTTGTTTCCCAGTCCTAAATGGAGTTGAATCACATGCAGTTTCTGGTCCTACAAGCAAGAGTTGTTTTCTAGTAAGAAGAGTCACTATTGTGCTCCCATTGCCATACACAGGGCAAATAGGACTCGCGTCTGTTCCCAGGATGTACAGTGTATTGGACTGAAGAGGATCTACTGTTCTTGTCAGTTTCCTAAGCAAAGTTGAACTAGATATGGCCCGTGTGTGTAGGAAGTACACTTCTTTTGTTCTGAGCAAGCTCACTCTTCTGGCCCTATAGGAAACACAGTAGAGTAGAAGAGTGCTCTTTTCTCAAAAGCAGAGTGTGTTCCTTGTAAGGTGAGCTGGCGTTTCTTTCCCAGTCCTAAATGGAGTTGAATCACATGCACTTTTGGTCCTACGAGTAAGGGATGTTTTCTCGTAAGGAAAGTCACTATTGTGCTCCCTTTGCCATAAACAGTGCAAATAGCACTCGCGTCTGTTCCCAGCAAGTACAGTGTATTGGAATGAAGAGGAGCTACTGTTCTTGTCAGTTTCCTAAGCAGAGTTGAACTAGATATGGCCGGTGTGTGTAGGAAGCACAGTTCTTTTCTTCTGAGCATGCTCACTGTTCGGACACCATAGTTAACACAGTAGAGTAGAAGAGTGCTCTTTTCTTAAAAGCAGAGTGTGTTTCTTGTAAGGCGAGCTAGCGTTTGTTTCCCACTCCTAAATGGAGTTGAATCACATGCAGTTTCTAATCCTAGGAACAAGAGATATTTTCTGGTAAGAAGAGTCACTATTGCGCTCGAATTGTCATACACAGGGCAAATAGCACTGGCTTCTGTTCCCAGCATGTACAGTGTATTGGACTGGAGAGGATCTACTGTTCTTGTCAGTTTCCTAAGCAGAGTTGAACTAAGTATGGCCAGTGTGTGTAGGAAGCACAGTTCTTTTGTTCTGAGCAAGCTCACTGTTTTGGTCCTGTAGGAAACACAGTAGAGTAGAAGAGTGCTCTCTTCTCAAAAGCAGAGTGTGTTTCTTATAAGGCGAGCTAGCTTTTGTTTCCCTCGTCCTAAATGGAGTTGAATCACATGCAGTTTCTGGTCCTACAAGCAAGAGTTGTTTTCTAGTAAGAAGTGTCACTATTGTGCTCCCATTGCCATACACAGGGCAAATAGGACTAGCGTCTGTTCCCAGGATGTACAGTGTATTGGACTGAAGAGGATCTACTGTTCTTGTCAGTTTCCTAAGCAAAGTTGAACTAGATATGGCCCGTGTGTAGGAAGCACAGTTCTTTTGTTCTGAGCAAGCTCATTGTTTTGGCCCTAGAGGAAACACAGTAGAGTAGAAGTGTGCTCTTTTCTCAAAAGCAGAGTGTGTTTCTTGTAAGGCGAGGTAGCTTTTGTTTCCCAGTCCTAAATGGAGTTGAATGACATGCAGTTTCTGGTCCTACAAGCAAGAGTTGTTTTGTGGTAAGAAGAGTCACTCTTGTGCTCCCTTTGCCATACACAGGGCAAATAGCACTCGCGTCTGTTCCCAGCAAGCACAGTGTATTGGACTGAAGAGGATCTACTCTTCTTGTAAGTTTCCTAAGCAGAGTTGAACTAGATAAGGCCCGTGTGTGTAGGAAGCACAGTTCTTTTGTTCTGAGCAACCTCACTGTTCAGACACCATAGGAAACACAGTAGAATAGAAGAGTGCTCTTTTCTCAAAAGCAGAGTGTGTTTCTTGCAAGGCGAGCTAGCATTTGTTTCCCAGTCCAAAATCGAGTTGAATCACATGCAGTTTCTGGTCCTACGAGCAAGAGATGTACTCTGGTAAGGAAAGTCACTATTGTGCTCCCTTTGCCATAAACAGTGCAAATAGCACTCACGTCTGTTCCCAGAAAGTACAGTGTATTGTACTGAAGAGGAGCTACAGTTATCGTCAGTTTCCTAAGCAGAGTTGAACTAGATATGGCTCGTGTGTGTAGGAAGCACAGTTCTTTTGTTCTGAGCAAGCTCACTGTTCTGGCCCTATAGGAAACACAGAAGAGTAGAAGAGTGCTCTTTTCTCAGAAGCAGAGTGTGTTTCTTGTAAGGCGAGTTAGCGTTTGTTTCCCAGTCCTAAATGGAGTTGAATCACATGCAGTTTCTGGTCCTACGAGCAAGAGTTGTTTTCTGGTAAAAGAGTCACTCTTGTGCTCCCTTTGCCATACACAGAGCAAATAGCACTCGCGTCTGCTCCCAGCAAGTACAGTGTATTGGACTGAAGAGGAGCTACTGTTCTTGTGAGTTTCCTAAGCAGAGTTGAACTAGATATAGCCCGTGTGTGTAGGAAGCACAGTTCTTTTGTTCTGAGCAAGCTCACTGTTTTGGTCCTGTAGGAAACACAGTAGAGTAGAAGAGTGCTCTCTTCTCAAAAGCAGAGTGTGTTTCTTATAAGGCGAGCTAGCTTTTGTTTCCCTCGTCCTAAATGGAGTTGAATCACATGCAGTTTCTGGTCCTACAAGCAAGAGTTGTTTTCTAGTAAGAAGTGTCACTATTGTGCTCCCATTGCCATACACAGGGCAAATAGGACTCGCGTCTGTTCCCAGGATGTACAGTGTATTGGACTGAGGAGGATCTACTGTTCTTGTCAGTTTCCTAAGCAAAGTTGAACTAGATATGGCCCGTGTGTAGGAAGCACAGTTCTTTTGTTCTGAGCAAGCTCATTGTTTTGGCCCTAGAGGAAACACAGTAGAGTAGAAGAGTGCTCTTTTCTCAAAAGCAGAGTGTGTTTCTTGTAAGGCGAGGTAGCTTTTGTTTCCCAGTCCTAAATGGAGTTGAATGACATGCAGTTTCTGGTCCTACAAGCAAGAGTTGTTTTGTGGTAAGAAGAGTCACTCTTGTGCTCCCTTTGCCATACACAGGGCAAATAGCACTCGCGTCTGTTCCCAGCAAGCACAGTGTATTGGACTGAAGAGGATCTACTCTTCTTGTAAGTTTCCTAAGCAGAGTTGAACTAGATAAGGCCCGTGTGTGTAGGAAGCACAGTTCTTTTGTTCTGAGCAACCTCACTGTTCAGACACCATAGGAAACACAGTAGAATAGAAGAGTGCTCTTTTCTCAAAAGCAGAGTGTGTTTCTTGCAAGGCGAGCTAGCATTTGTTTCCCAGTCCAAAATCGAGTTGAATCACATGCAGTTTCTGGTCCTACGAGCAAGAGATGTACTCTGGTAAGGAAAGTCACTATTGTGCTCCCTTTGCCATAAACAGTGCAAATAGCACTCACGTCTGTTCCCAGAAAGTACAGTGTATTGTACTGAAGAGGAGCTACAGTTATCGTCAGTTTCCTAAGCAGAGTTGAACTAGATATGGCTCGTGTGTGTAGGAAGCACAGTTCTTTTGTTCTGAGCAAGCTCACTGTTCTGGCCCTATAGGAAACACAGAAGAGTAGAAGAGTGCTCTTTTCTCAGAAGCAGAGTGTGTTTCTTGTAAGGCGAGTTAGCGTTTGTTTCCCAGTCCTAAATGGAGTTGAATCACATGCAGTTTCTGGTCCTACGAGCAAGAGTTGTTTTCTGGTAAAAGAGTCACTCTTGTGCTCCCTTTGCCATACACAGAGCAAATAGCACTCGCGTCTGCTCCCAGCAAGTACAGTGTATTGGACTGAAGAGGAGCTACTGTTCTTGTGAGTTTCCTAAGCAGAGTTGAACTAGATATAGCCCGTGTGTGTAGGAAGCACAGTTCTTTTGTTCTGAGCAAGCTCACTGCTCGGACCACATAGTTAACACAGTAGAGTAGAAGAGTGCTCTTTTCTCAAAAGCAGAGTGTGTTTCTTGTAAGGCGAGCTAGCGTTTGTTTCCCAGTCCTACATGGAGTTGAATCACATGCAGTTTCTGATCCTAGGAGCAAGAGTTGTTTTCTGGTAAGAAGAGTCACTATTGCGCTCCCCTTTTCATACACAGGGCAAATAGCACTGGCGTCTGTTCCCAGCATGTACAGTGTATTGGACTGAAGAGGATCTACTGTTCTTGTCAGTTTCCTAAGCAGAGTTGAACTAGATATGGCCGGTGTGTGTAGGAAGCACAGTTCTTTTGTTCTGAGCAAGCTCACTGTTTTGGCCCTATAGGAAACACAGTAGAATAGAAGAGTGCTCTCTTCTCAAAAGCAGAGTGTGTTTCTTATAAGGCGTTCTAGCTTTTGTTTCCCCAGTCCTAAATGGAGTTGAATCACATGCAGTTTCTGGTCCTACAAGCAAGAGTTGTTTTCTAGTAAGAAGAGTCACTATTGTGCTCCCATTGCCATACACAGGGCAAATAGGACTCGCGTCTGTTCCCAGGATGTACAGTGTATTGGACTGAAGAGGATCTACTGTTCTTGTCAGTTTCCTAAGCAAAGTTGAACTAGATATGACCCGTGTGTGTAGGAAGTACACTTCTTTTGTTCTGTGCAAGCTCACTCTTCTGGCCCTATAGGAAACACAGTAGAGTAGAAGAGTGCTCTTTCTCAAAAGCAGAATGTGTTTCTTGTAAGGCGAGCTAGCGTTTGTTTCCCAGTCCTAAATGGAGTTCAATCACATGCAGTTTCTGGTCCTACGAGCAAGAGTTGTTTTATGGTAAGGAGAGTCACTATTGCGCTCCCTTTGTCATACACAGGGCAAATAGAACTGGCGTCTGTTCCCAGCATGTACAGTGTATTGGACTGAAGAGGATCTACAGTTCTTGTCAGATTCCTAAGTAGAGTTGAACTAGATATGGCCCGTGTGTGTAGGAAGCACAGTTCTTTTGTTCTGAGCAAGCTCACTGTTCGGACCCCATAGGAAACAAAGTAGTATAGAAGAGTGCTCTTTTCTCAAAAGCAGAGTGTGTTTCTTGTAAAGCAAGCTAGCGTTTGTTTTCCAGTCCTAAATGGAGTTGAATCCCATGCAGTTCATGGTTCTACGAGCAAGAGTTGTTTTCTGGTAAGAAGAGTCACTATTGCGCTCCCATTGTCATACACAGGGCAAATAGCACTGGCGTCTGTTCCCAGGATGTACAGTGTATTGGACCTAAGATGATCTACTGTTCTTGTCAGTTTCCTAAGCAGAGTTGAACTAGATATAGCCCGCGTGTGTAGGAAGCACAGTTCTTTTGTTCTGAGCAAGCTCACTTTTCGACCCCATAGGAAACACAGTGGAATAGAAGAGTGCTCTTTTCTCAAAAGCAGAGTGTGTTTCTTGTAAGACAAGCTAGTGTTTGGTTCCCAGTACAAAATGGAATTGAATCACATGCAGTTTCTGGTCCTACAAGCAAGAGTTGTTTTGTGGTAAGAAGAGTCACTCTTGTGCTCCCTTTGCCATACACAGGGCAAATAGCACTCGCGTCTGTTCCCAGCAAGCACAGTGTATTGGACTGAAGAGGATCTACTCTTCTTGTAAGTTTCCTAAGCAGAGTTGAACTAGATAAGGCCCGTGTGTGTAGGAAGCACAGTTCTTTTGTTCTGAGCAACCTCACTGTTCAGACACCATAGGAAACACAGTAGAATAGAAGAGTGCTCTTTTCTCAAAAGCAGAGTGTGTTTCTTGCAAGGCGAGCTAGCATTTGTTTCCCAGTCCAAAATCGAGTTGAATCACATGCAGTTTCTGGTCCTACGAGCAAGAGATGTACTCTGGTAAGGAAAGTCACTATTGTGCTCCCTTTGCCATAAACAGTGCAAATAGCACTCACGTCTGTTCCCAGAAAGTACAGTGTATTGTACTGAAGAGGAGCTACAGTTATCGTCAGTTTCCTAAGCAGAGTTGAACTAGATATGGCTCGTGTGTGTAGGAAGCACAGTTCTTTTGTTCTGAGCAAGCTCACTGTTCTGGCCCTATAGGAAACACAGAAGAGTAGAAGAGTGCTCTTTTCTCAGAAGCAGAGTGTGTTTCTTGTAAGGCGAGTTAGCGTTTGTTTCCCAGTCCTAAATGGAGTTGAATCACATGCAGTTTCTGGTCCTACGAGCAAGAGTTGTTTTCTGGTAAAAGAGTCACTCTTGTGCTCCCTTTGCCATACACAGAGCAAATAGCACTCGCGTCTGCTCCCAGCAAGTACAGTGTATTGGACTGAAGAGGAGCTACTGTTCTTGTGAGTTTCCTAAGCAGAGTTGAACTAGATATAGCCCGTGTGTGTAGGAAGCACAGTTCTTTTGTTCTGAGCAAGCTCACTGTTCTGGCCCTATAGGAAACACAGTAGAGTAGAAGAGTGCTCCTTTCTCAAAAGCAGAGTGTGTTTCTTGTAAGGTGAGCTAGCGTTTGTTTCCCAGTCCTAAATGGAGTTGAATCACACGCAGTTTTTGGTCCTACGAGCAAGGGATGTTTTCTGGTAAGGAAAGTCACTATTGTGCTCCCTTTGCCATAAACAGTGCAAACAGCACTCGTGTCTGTCCCAGCAAGTACAGTGTATTGGACTGAAGAGGAGCTACTGTTCTTGTCAGTTTCCTAAGCAGAGTTGAACTAGATATGGCCCGTGTGTGTAAAAAGCACACTTCTTTTGTTCTGATCAAGCTCACTGCTCGGACCACATAGTTAACACAGTAGAGTAGAAGAGTGCTCTTTTCTCAAAAGCAGAGTGTGTTTCTTGTAAGGCGAGCTAGCGTTTGTTTCCCAGTCCTACATGGAGTTGAATCACATGCAGTTTCTGATCCTAGGAGCAAGAGTTGTTTTCTGGTAAGAAGAGTCACTATTGCGCTCCCCTTTTCATACACAGGGCAAATAGCACTGGCGTCTGTTCCCAGCATGTACAGTGTATTGGACTGAAGAGGATCTACTGTTCTTGTCAGTTTCCTAAGCAGAGTTGAACTAGATATGGCCGGTGTGTGTAGGAAGCACAGTTCTTTTGTTCTGAGCAAGCTCACTGTTTTGGCCCTATAGGAAACACAGTAGAATAGAAGAGTGCTCTCTTCTCAAAAGCAGAGTGTGTTTCTTATAAGGCGTTCTAGCTTTTGTTTCCCCAGTCCTAAATGGAGTTGAATCACATGCAGTTTCTGGTCCTACAAGCAAGAGTTGTTTTCTAGTAAGAAGAGTCACTATTGTGCTCCCATTGCCATACACAGGGCAAATAGGACTCGCGTCTGTTCCCAGGATGTACAGTGTATTGGACTGAAGAGGATCTACTGTTCTTGTCAGTTTCCTAAGCAAAGTTGAACTAGATATGACCCGTGTGTGTAGGAAGTACACTTCTTTTGTTCTGTGCAAGCTCACTCTTCTGGCCCTATAGGAAACACAGTAGAGTAGAAGAGTGCTCTTTCTCAAAAGCAGAATGTGTTTCTTGTAAGGCGAGCTAGCGTTTGTTTCCCAGTCCTAAATGGAGTTCAATCACATGCAGTTTCTGGTCCTACGAGCAAGAGTTGTTTTATGGTAAGGAGAGTCACTATTGCGCTCCCTTTGTCATACACAGGGCAAATAGAACTGGCGTCTGTTCCCAGCATGTACAGTGTATTGGACTGAAGAGGATCTACAGTTCTTGTCAGATTCCTAAGTAGAGTTGAACTAGATATGGCCCGTGTGTGTAGGAAGCACAGTTCTTTTGTTCTGAGCAAGCTCACTGTTCGGACCCCATAGGAAACAAAGTAGTATAGAAGAGTGCTCTTTTCTCAAAAGCAGAGTGTGTTTCTTGTAAAGCAAGCTAGCGTTTGTTTCCCAGTCCTAAATGGAGTTGAATCCCATGCAGTTCATGGTTCTACGAGCAAGAGTTGTTTTCTGGTAAGAAGAGTCACTATTGCGCTCCCATTGTCATACACAGGGCAAATAGCACTGGCGTCTGTTCCCAGGATGTACAGTGTATTGGACCTAAGATGATCTACTGTTCTTGTCAGTTTCCTAAGCAGAGTTGAACTAGATATAGCCCGTGTGTGTAGGAAGCACAGTTCTTTTGTTCTGAGCAAGCTCACTTTTCGACCCCATAGGAAACACAGTGGAATAGAAGAGTGCTCTTTTCTCAAAAGCAGAGTGTGTTTCTTGTAAGACAAGCTAGTGTTTGGTTCCCAGTACAAAATGGAATTGAATCACATGCAGTTTCTGGTCCTACAAGCAAGAGTTGTTTTGTGGTAAGAAGAGTCACTCTTGTGCTCCCTTTGCCATACACAGGGCAAATAGCACTCGCGTCTGTTCCCAGCAAGTACAGTGTATTGGACAGAAGAGGAGCTACTGTTCTTGTCAGTTTCCTAAGCAGATTTGAACTAGATATGGCCCGTATGTGTAGGAAGCACAGTTCTTTTGTTCTTAGCAAGCTCACTGTTCTGGCCCTATAGACAACACAGAAGAGTAGAAGAGTGCTCTTTTCTCAGAAGCAGAGTTTGTTTCTTGTAAGGCGAGCTAGCGTTTGTCTCCCAGTCCTAAATGGAGTTGAATTACATGCAGTTTCTTGTCCTATGAGCAAGAGTTGTTTTCTGGTAAGAAGAGTCACTATTGCGCTCCTATTGCCATACACAGTGCAAACAACACTCGCTACTGTTCTTTGCAAGTACAGCGTATTGGACAGAAGAGGAGCTACTGTTCTTGTCAGGTTCCTAGAGCAGAGTTGAACAAGATATGACCCGTGTGTGTATAAAGCACAGTTCTTTTGTTCTGAGCAACCTCACTGTTCGGACCCCATAGGAAACACCGTAGAGTAGAAGAGTGCTCTTTTCTCAAAAGCAGAGTGTATTTCATTAAGGCCAGCTAGCGTTTGTTTACCAGTCCTAAATGGAGTTGAATCACATTCAGATTCTGGTCCTACGAGCAAGAGTTTTTTTCTGGTAAGAAGAGTCACTATTGTGCTCCCATTGTCATACACAGGGCAAATAGCACTGGCGTCTGTTCCCAGCATGTACAGTGTGTTGTACTGAAGATGATCTACTGTTCTTGTCAGTTTCCTAAGCAGAGTTGAACTAGATATGGCCCGTGTGTGTAAAAAGCACACTTCTTTTGTTCTGTTCAAGCTCACTGCTCGGACCTCATAGTTAACACAGTAGAGTAGAAGAGTGCTCTTTTCTCAAAAGCAGAGTGTGTTTCTTGTAAGGCTAGCTAGTGTTTGTTTCCCAGTCCTAAATGGAGTTGAATCACATGCAGTTTTTGGTCCTATGAGCAAGGGATGTTTACTGGTAAGGAAAGTCACTATTGTGCTCCCTTTGCCATAAACAGTGCAAATAGCACTCGCGTCAGTTCCCAGCAAGTACTGTGTATTGGACTGAAGAGGAGGTACTGTTCTTGTCAGTTTCTTAAGCAGAGTTGAACGAGATATTGCCCGTGTGTGTAGGAAGCACAGTTCTTTTGTTCTGAGCAAACTCACTGTTTTGGCCCTATAGGAAACACAGAAGAGGAGAAGAGTGCTCTTTTCTCAAAAGCAGAGTGTGTTTCTTGTAAGGTGAGCTAGCGTTTGTTTCCCAGTCCTAAATGGAGTTGAATTACATGCAGTTTCTTGTCCTATGAGCAACAGTTGTTTTCTGGTAAGAAGAGTCACTATTTTGCTTCCATTGCCATACACAGGGCAAACAGGACTCGCGTCTGTTCCCAGGATGTACAGTGTATTGGACAGAAGAGGAGCTACTGTTCTTGTCAGTTTCCTAAGCAGAGTTGAACTAGATATGGCCCGTGTGTGTAGGAAGCACAGTTCTTTTGTTCTGAGCAAGCTCACTGTTTGGACCCCATAGGAAATACAGTAGAGTAGAAGAGTGCTCTTTTCTCAAAAGCAGAGTGTGTTTCTTGTAAAGCGAGCTAGCGTTTGTTTCCCAGTTCTAAATGGAGTTGAATCACATGCAGTTTCTGATCCTAGGAGCAAGAATTGTTTTCTGGTAAGAAGAGTCACTATTGCGCTCCCATTGTCATACACAGGGCAAAGAGCACTGGCGTCTGTTCCCAGGATGTACAGTGTATTGGACTGAAGGTGATCTACTGTTCTTGTCAGTTTCCTAAGCAGAGTTGAACTAGATATGACCCGTGTGTGTAGGAAGCACAGTTCTTTTGTTCTGAGCAAGCTCACTCTTCTGGCCTATAGGAAACACAGTAGAGTAGAAGAGTGCTCTTTTCTCAAAAGGAGAGTGTGTTTCTTGTAAGTCGAGCTTGCGTTTGTTTCCCAGTCCTAAATGGAGTTGAATCACATGCAGTTTCTGGTCATACGAGCAAGAGTTGTTTTCTGGAAAGGAAAGTCAATATTGTGCTCCCTTTGCCATACACAGTGCAAATAGCACTCGCGTCTGTTCCCAGCAAGTACAGTGTATTGGACTGAAGAGGAGCTACTGCTCTTGTCAGTTTCCTAAGCAGCGTTGAACTAGATATGGCCCGTGTGTGTAGGAAGCACAGTTCTTTTGTTCTGAGCAAACTCTCTGTTCGGACCTCATAGGAAACACAGTAGAATAGAAGAGTGCTCTTTTCTCAAAAGCAGAGTGTGTTTCTTGTAAGGTGAGCTAGCGTTTGTTTCCCAGTCCCAAAAGGAGTTGAATCACATGCAGTTTCTGGTCCTACAAGCAAGGGATATTTTCTGGTAAGGAAAATCACTATTGTGCTCCCTTTGCCATAAACAGTGCAAATAGCACTCGCGTCTGTTCCCAGCAAGTACAGTGTATTGGACTGAAGAGGAACTACTATTCTTGCAGTTTCCTAAGCAGAGTTGAACTAGATATGCCCCATGTGTGTAGGAAGCACAGTTCTTTTGTTCTGAGCAAGCTCACTCTTCTGGCCCTATAGGAAACACAGAAGAGTAGAAGAGTCCTCTTTTTTCAGAAGCAGAGTGTGTTTCTTGTAAGGCGAGCTAGCGTTTGTTTCCCAGTCCTAAATGGAGTTGAATCACATGCAGTTTCTGGTCCTACGAGCAAGAGTTGTTTTCTGGTACGAAGAGTCATTATTGTGCTACCTTTGCCATACACAGGGCAAATAGCACTCACGTCTCTTCCCAGCAAGTACAGTGTATTGGACTGAAGAGGATCTACTGTTCTTGTCAGTTTCCTAAGCAGAGTTGAACTAGATATGGCCCGTGTGTGTAGGAAGCACAGTTCTTTTGTTCTGAGCAAGCTCACTCTTCTGGCCTATAGGAAACACAGTAGAGTAAAAGAGTGCTCTTTTCTCAAAAGCAGAGTGTGTTTCTTGTAAGGCGAGCTTGCGTTTGTTTCCCAGTCCTAAATGGAGTTGAATCACATGCAGTTTCTGGTCATACGAGCAAGAGTTGTTTTCTGGAATGGAAAGTCACTATTGTGCTCCCTTTGCCATAAACAGTGCAAATCGCACTCGCGTCTGTTCCCAGCAAGTACAGTGTATTGGACTGAAGAGGAGCTACTGCTCTTGTCAGTTTCCTAAGCAGAGTTGAACTAGATATGGCCCGTGTGTGTAGGAAGCACAGTTCTTTTGTTCTGAGCAAGCTCACTGTTCGGACCCCATAGGAAACACAGTAGAATAGAAGAGTGCTCTTTTCTCAAAAGCAGAGTGTGTTTCTTGAAAGGCGAGCTTGCGTATGTTTACCAGTCCTAAATGGAGTTGAATCCCATGCAGTTTCTGGTCCTACGAGCAAGAGTTGTTTTCTGGTAAGAAGAGTCACTATTGCGCTCCTATTGTCATACACAGGGCAAATAGCACTGGCGTCTGTTCCCAGCATGTACAGTGTGTTGGACTGAAGATGATCTACTCTTCTTGTCAGTTTCCTAAGCAGAGTTGAACTAGATATGGCCCGTGTGTGTAGGAAGCACAGTTCTATGTTCTGAGCAAGCTCACTGTTCGGACCCCATAGGAAACACAGTGGATTAGAAGAGTGCTCTTTTCTCAAAAGGAGAGTGTGTTTCTTGTAAGGCAAGCTAGCGTTTGTTTCCCAGTCCAAAATGGAGTTGAATCTCATGCAGTTTCTGGTCCTACGAGCAAGGGATGTTTTCTGGAAAGGAAAGTCACTATTGTGCTCCATTTGCCATAAACAGTGCAAATAGCACTCGCATCTGTTCCCAGCAAGTACAGTGTATTGGACTGAAGAGGAGCTACTGTTCTTGTCAGTTTCCTAAGCAGAGTTGAACTAGATATGGGCCGTGTGTGTAGGAAGCACAGTTCTTTTGTTCTTAGCAAGCTCACTGTTCTGGCCCTATAGACAACACAGAAGAGTAGAAGAGTGCTCTTTTCTCAGAAGCAGAGTTTGTTTCTTATAAGGTGAGCTAGCGTTTGTCTCCCAGTCCTAAATGGAGTTGAATTACATGCAGTTTCTTGTCCTATGAGCAAGAGTTGTTTTCTGGTAAGAAGAGTCAGTATTGTGCTCCTATTGCCATAGACAGTGCAAACAACACTCGCTGCTGTTCTTTGCATGTACAGTGTATTGGACAGAAGAGGAGCTACTGTTCTTGTCATGTTCCTAGAGCAGAGTTGAACAAGATATGGCCCCTGTGTGTATAAAGCACAGTTTTTTTGTTCTGAGCAAGCTCACTGTTCGGACCCCATAGGAAACACCGTAGAGTAGAAGAGTGCTCTTTTCTCAAAAGCAGAGTGTATTTCATTAAGGCCAGCTAGCGTTTGTTTCCCAGTCCTAAATGGAGTTGAATCACATGTAGTTTCTGATCCTAGGAGCAAGAGTTTTTTTCTGGTAAGAAGAGTCACTATTGCGCTCCCATTGTCATACCCAGGGCAAATAGCACTGGCATCTGTTCCCAGCATGTACAGTGTATTGCACTGAAGAGGATCTACTGTTCTTGTCAGTTTCCTAAGCAGAGTTGAACTAGCTATGGCCGGTGTGTGTAGGATGCACAGTTCTTTTGTTCTGAGCAACCTCAATTTTTGGACCAAATAGTAAACACACTAGAGTAGATGAGTGCTCTTTTCTCAAAAGCAGAGTTTGTTTCTTGTAAGGCTAGCTAGTGTTTGTTTCCCAGTTCTAAATGGAGTTGAAACACATGCAGTTTTTGGTCCTATGAGCAAGGGATGTTTTCTGGTAAGGAAAATCACTATTGTGCTCCCTTTGCCATAAACAGTGCAAATAGCACTCGCGTCTGTTCCCAGCAAGTACTGTGTATTGGACTGAAGAGGAGCTACTGCTCTTGTCAGTTTCCTAAGCAGAGTTGAACTAAATATGGACCGTGTGTGTAGGAAGCACAGTTCTTTTGTTCTGAGCAAGCTCACTGTTCTGGCCCTATAGGAAACACAGTAGAGTAGAAGAGTGCTCTTTTCTCCAAAGCAGAGTGTGTTTCTTCTAAGGCGAAATAGCGTTTGTTTCCAAGTCCTAAATGGAGTTGAATCACATGCAGTTTCTGGTCCTACAAGCAAGAGTTGTTTTCTGGTAAGAAGTGTCACTATTGTGCTCCCATTGACATACACAGGGCAAATAGCACTCGCGTCTGTTCCCAGCAAGTACTGAGTATTGGACTAAAGAGGAGGTATTGTTCTTGTCAGTTTCCTAAGCAGAGTTGAACGAGATATGGCCCGTGTGTGTAGGAAGCACAGTTCTTTTGTTCTGAGCAAGCTCACTGTTCTGGTCCTATAGGAAACACAGAAGAGGAGAAGAGTGCTCTTTTCTCAAAAGCAGAGTGTGTTTCTTGTAAGGTGAGCTAGCATTTGTTTCCCAGTCCTAACTGGAGTTGAATTACATTCAGTTTCTTGTCCTATGAGCAAGAGTTGTTTTCTGGTAAGAAGAGTCACTATTGTGCTCCTTTTGCCATATACAGTGCAAACAAACCTCGCTACTGTTCTTTGCAAGTACAGTGTATTTGACAGAAGAGGAGCTACTGTTCTTGTCAGTTTCCTAAGCAGAGTTGAACTAAATATGGCCCGTGTGTGTAGGAAGCACAGTTCTTTTGTTCTGAGCAAGCTCACTGTTCAGACCCCATAGGAAACACAGTAGAGTAGAAGAGTGCTCTTTTCTCCAAAGCAGAGTGTGTTTCTTGTAAGGCGAGCTAGCGTTTGTTTCCCAGTCCTAAATGGAGTTGAATCACATGCAGTTTCTGATCCTAGGAGCAAGAGTTGTTTTCTGGTAAGAAGAGTCACTATTGTGCTCCCATTGTCATACACAGGGAAAATAGCACTGGCGTCTGTTCCCAGCATGTACAGTGTATTGGACTGAAGGGGAGCTACTGTTCTTGTCAGTTTCCTAAGCAGAGTTGAACTAGATATAGCCAATGTGTGTAGGAAGCACAGTTCTTTTGTTCTGAGCAAGCTCACTCTTTTGCCCCTGTAGGAAACACAGTACAGTAGAAGAGTGCTCTTTTCTCAAAAGCAGACTGTGTTTCTTGTAAGGCGAGCTAGCTTTTGTTTCCCAGTCCTAAATGGAGTTGAATCACATGCAGTTTCTGGTCCTACGAACAAGAGTTGTTTTCTGGTAAGAAGAGTCACTATTGTGCTACCATTGCCATACACAGTGCAAATAGCACTCGCGTCTGTTCCCAGCAAGTACAGTGTATTGGACAGAAGAGGAGCTACTGTTCTTGTCAGTTTCCTAAGCAGAGTTGAACTAGATATGTCCCGTGTGTGAAGCACAGTTCTTTTGTTCTGAGCAAGCTCAATTTTCGGACCCCGTAGCAAACACAGTAGAGTAGAAGAGTGAGAAGAAAGCTCTTTTCTCAAAAGCAGAGTGTGTTTCTTGTAAGGCTAGCTAGTGTTTGTTTCCCAGTCTTAAATGGAGTTGAATCACATGCAGTTTTTGGTCCTATGAGCAAGGGATGTTTTCTGGTAAGGAAAGTCACTATTGTGCTCCCTTTGCCATAAACAGTGCAAATAGCACTCGCGTCTGTTCCCAGCAAGTACTGTGTATTGGACTGAAGAGGAGGTACTGTTCTTGTCAGTTTCCTAAGCAGAGTTGAACGAGATATGGCCCCTGTGTGTAGGAAGCACAGTTCTTTTGTTCTGAGCAAGCTCACTGTTCTGGTCCTATAGGAAACACAGAAGAGGAGAAGAGTGCTCTTTTCTCAGAAGCAGAGTGTGTTTCTTGTAAGGTGAGCTAGCGTTTGTTTCCCAGTCCTAAATGGAGTTGAATTACATGCAGTTTCTGGTCCTACGAGCAAGGGATGTTTTCTGGTAAGGAAAGTCACTATTGTGCTCCCTTTGCCATAAACAGTGCAAATAGCACTCGCGTCTGTTCCCAGCAAGTACAGTGTATTGGACTGAAGAGGAGCTACTATTCTTGCAGTTTCCTAAGCAGAGTTGAGCTAGATATGGCCCGTGTGTGTAGGAAGCACAGTTCTTTTGTTCTGAGCAAGCTCCCTCTTCTGGCCCTATAGGAAACACAGAAGAGTAGAAGAGTGCTCTTTTTTCAGAAGCAGAGTGTGTTTCTTGTAAGGCGAGCTAGCGTTTGTTTCCCAGTCCTAAATGGAGTTGAATCACATGCAGTTTCTGGTCCTACGAGCAAGAGTTGTTTTCTGGTAAGAAGAGTCACTATTGTGCTACCATTGCCATACACAGTGCAAATAGCACTCGCGTCTGTTCCCAGGAAATACAGTGTATTGGACTGAAGAGGAGCTAGTATTCTTGCAGTTTCCTAAGCAGAGTTGAACTACATATGGCCCGTGTGTTTAGAAAGCACAGTTCTTTTGTTCTGAGCAAGCTCACTTTTCTGGCCCTATAGGAAACACAGAAGAGTAGAAGAGTGCTCTTTTTTCAGAAGCAGAGTGAGTTTCTTGTAAGGCGAGCTACCGTTTGTTTCCCAGTCCTAAATGGAGTTGAATCACATTCAGTTTCTGCTCCAAGAGCAAGAGTTGTTTTCTGGTAAGAAGAGTCACTATTGTGCTCCTATTGCCATACACAGTGCAAACAACACTCGCTACTGTTCTTTGCAAGTACAGTGTATTTGACAGAAGAGGAGCTAATGTTCTTGTCAGTTTCCTAAGCAGAGTTGAACTAAATATGGTCGGTGTGTGTAGGAAGCACAGTTCTTTTGTTCTGAGCAAGCTCACTGTTCGGACCCCATAGGAAACACAGTAGAGTAGAAGAGTGCTCTTTTCTCAAAAGCAGAGTGTGTTTCTTGTAAGGCTAGCTAGTGTTTGTTTCCAAGTCAGAAACAGATTTGAATCTCATGAGTTTCTGGTCCTACGAGAAAGAGATGTTTTCTGGTAAGAAGAGTCACTATTATGCTCCTATTGCCATACACAGTGCAAACAACACTCGCTACTGTTCTTTGCAAGTACAGTGTATTTGACAGAAGAGGAGCTACTGTTCTTGTCAGTTTCCTAAGCAGAGTTGAACTAGATATGGCCCGTGTGTGTAGGAAGCACAGTTCTTTTGTTCTGAGCAAGCTCACTGTTCGGACCCCATAGGAAATACAGTAGAGTAGAAGAGTGCTCTTTTCTCAAAAGCAGAGTGTGTTTCTTGTAAGGCGAGCTAGCGTTTGTTTCCCAGTCCTAAATGGAGTTGAATCACATGCAGTTTCTGATCCTAGGAGCAAGAATTGTTTTCTGGTAAGAAGAGTAACTATTGCCCTCCCATTGTCATACACAGGGCAAATAGCACTGGCGTCTGTTCCCAGCATGTACAGTGTATTGGACTGAAGAGGATCTACTGTTCTTGTCAGTTTCCTAAGCAGAGTTCAACTAGACATAGCCAATGTGTGTAGGAAGCACAGTTCTTTTGTTCTGAGCAAGCTCACTCTTTTGCCCCTATAGGAAACACAGTAGAGTAGAAGAGTGCTCTTTTCTCAAAAGCAGACTGTGTTTCTTGTTAGGCAAGATAACTTTTGTTTCCCAGTCCTAAATGGAGTTGAATCACATGCAGATTCTGGTCCTACAAGCAAGAGTTGTTTTCTGGTAAGAAGAGTCACTATTGTGCTCCCTTTGCCATACACAGGGCAAATAGCACTGGCGTCTGTTCCCAGCATGTAAAGTGTATTGGACTGAAGATGATCTACTGTTCTTGTCAGTTTCCTAAGCAGAGTTGAACTAGATATGGCCCGTGTGTGTAGGAAGCACAGTTCTTTTGTTCTGAGCAAGCTCACTGTTCTGACCCCATAGGAAACACAGTAGAATAGAAGAGTGCTCTTTTCTCAATAGCAGAGTGTGTTTCTTGTAAGGCGAGCTAGCGTTTGTTTCCCAGTCCAAAATCGAGTTGAATCACATGCAGTTTCTGGTCCTATGAGCAAGAGTTGTTTTCTGGTAAGAAGAGTCACTATTGTGCTCCCTTTGCCATACACAGGGCAAATAGCACTCGCGTCTCTTCCCAGCAAGTACAGTGTATTGGACTGAAGAGGATCTACTGTTCTTGTCAGTTTCCTAAGCAGAGTTGAACTAGATATGGCCCGTGTGTGTAGGAAGCACATTTCTTTTGTTCTGTGCAAGCTCAATTTTCAGACCAAATAGTAAACACAGTAGAATAGAAGAGTGCTCTTTTCTCGAAAGTAGAGTGTGTTTCTTGTAAGGCTAGCTAGCGTTTGTTTCCCAGTTCTAAATGGAGTTGAATCACATGCAGTTTCTTGTCCTATGAGCAAGAGTTGTTTTCTGGTAAGAAGAGTCACTATTGCGCTCCTATTGCCATAGACAGTGCAAACAACACTCGCTACTGTTCTTTGCAAGTACAGTGTATTTGACAGAAGAGGAACTACTGTTCTTGTCAGTTTCCTAAGCAGAGTTGAACTAGATATAGCCCGTGTGTGTAAAAAGCACAGTTCTTTTGTTCTGAGCAAGCTCACTGTTCTGGCCCTGTAGGAAACACAGTAGAGTAGAAGAGTGCTCTTTTATCAAAAGCAGAGTGTGTTTCTTGTAAGGCCAGCTAGCGTTGGTTTCCCAGTCCTAAATGGAATTGAATCACATGCAGTTTCTAGTTTTACGAGCAAGAGTTGTTTTCTGGAAAGGAAAGTCACTATTGTGCTCCCTTTGCCATACACAGTGCATATAGCACTCGCTACTGTTCCCAGCAAGTACAGTGTATTGGACTGAAGAGGAGCTACTGCTCTTGTCAGTTTCCTAAGCAGAGTTGAACAAGATATGGACCGTGTGTGTAGGAAGCACAGTTCTTTTGTTCTGAGCAAGCTCACTGTTCTGGCCCTATAGGAAACACAGTAGAGTAGAAGAGTGCTCTTTTCTCCAAAGCAGAGTGTGTTTCTTCTAAGGCAAAATAGCGTTTGTTTCCAAGTCCTAAATCGAGTTGAATCACATGCAGTTTCTGGTCCTACAATCAAGAGTTGTTTTTGGTAAGAAGAGTCATTATTGCCCTCCCATTGCCATACACAGGGCAAATAGCACTCGCGTCTGTTCCCAGCATGTACAGTGTATTGCACTGAAGAGGATCTACTGTTCTTATCAGTTACCTATGCAGAGTTGAACTAGAAATGGCCCGTGAATGTAGGAAGCACAGTTCTTTTGTTCTGAGCAAGCTCATTGTTTGGACTCCATAGGAAACACAGTAGAATAGAAGAGTGCTCTTTTCTCAAAAGCAGAGTGTGTTTCTTGTATGGCTAGCTAGTGTTTGTTTCCCAGTCAGAAACAGATTTGAATCTCATGAGTTTCTGGTCCTACGAGAAAGAGTTGTTTTCTGGTAAGAGGAGTCACTATTTCGCTCCAATTGCCATACACAGTGCAAATAGGACTCCCGTCTGCGACCTGCAAGTACAGTGTATTTGACTGAAGAGGAGCTACTGTTCTTGTCAGTTTCCTAAGCAGAGTTGAACTAGATATGGCCCGTGTGTGTAGTAGGCACAGTTTTTTTGTTCTGAGCAAGCTCACTCTTCTGGCCTATAGGAAACACAGTAGAGTAGAAGAGTGCTCTTTTCTCAAAAGCAGAGTGTGTTTCTTGTAAGGCAAGCTTGCGTTTGTTTCCCAGTCCTAAATGGAGTTGAATCACATGCAGTTTCTGGTCCTACAAGCAAGAGTTGTTTTCTGGAAAGGAAAGTCACTATTGTGTTCCCTTTGCCATACACAGTGCAAATAGCACTCGCGTCTGTTCCCAGCAATTACAGTGTATTGGACTGAAGAGGAGCTACTGCTCTTGTCAGTTTCCTAACCAGAGTTGAACTAGATATAGCCCGTGTGTGTAGGAAGCACAGTTCTTTTGTTCTGAGCAAGCTCACTGTTCAGACCCCATAGGAAACACAGTAGAATAGAAGAGTGCTCTTTTCTCAAAAGCAGAGTGTTTTTCTTGTAAGGCGAGCTTGCGTTTGTTTCCCAGTCCTAAATGGAGTTGAATCACATGCAGTTTCTGGTCCTATGAGCAAGTGTTGTTTTCTGGTAAGAAGAGTCACTATTGTGCTCCCATTGTCATACACAGGGCAAATAGCACTGGCGTCTGTTCCCAGCATGTACAGTGTATTGGACTGAAGATGATCTACTGTTCTTGTCAGTTTCCTAAGCAGAGTTGAACTAAATATGGCCCGTGTGTGTAGGAAGCACAGTTCTTTTGTTCTGAGCAAGGTCACTGTTCGGACCCCATAGGAAACACAGTAGAATAGAAGAGTGCTCTTTTCTCAAAAGCAGAGTGTGTTTCTTGTAAGGCGAGCTAGCGTTTGTTTCCCAGTCCAAAATGGAGTTGATCACATGCAGTTTCTGGTCCTAAGAGCAAGGGAAGTTTTCTGGTAAGTTAAGTCACTATTGTGCTCCCTTTGCAATAAACAGTACAAATAGCACTCGCGTCTCTTCCCAGCAAGTACAGTGTATTGGACTGAAGAGGAGCTACTGTTCTTGTCAGTTTCCTAAGCAGAGTTGAACTAGATATGGCCTGTGTGTGTAGGAAGCACAGTTCTTTTGTTCTGAGCAAGCTCACTGTTCTGGCCCTATAGGAAACACAAAATAGTAGAAGAGTGCTCTTTTCTCAGAAGCAGGGTTTGTTTCTCCTAAGGCGAGCTAGCGTTTGTTTCCCAGTCCTAAATGGAGTTGAATCACATGCAGTTTCTGGTCCTACGAGCAAGAGTTGTTTTCTGGTAAGAAGAGTCACTATTGTGCTACCATTGCAATACACAGTGCAAATAGCACTCGTGTCTGTTCCCAGCAAGTACAGTGTATTCGACAGAAGAGGAGCTACAGTTCTTGTCAGTTTCCTAAGGAGAGTTGAACTAGATATGGCCCGTGAGTGTGAAGCACATTTCTTTTGTTCTGAGCAAGCTCACACTTCGGACAACATAGTAAACACAGTAGAGTAGAAGAGTGCTCTTTTCTCAAAAGCAGAGTGTGTTTCTTGTAAGGCTAGCTAGTGTTTGTTTCCCAGTCAGAAACGGAGTTGAATCCCATGCAGTTTCTGGTCCTACGAGCAAGAGTTGTTTTCTGGTAAGAAGAGTCACTATTTCGCTCCCATTGCCATGCACAGGGCAAATAGCACTCGCGTCTGCTCCCAGCAAGTACAGTGTATAGGACTGAAGAGGAGCTACTGTTCTTGTCAGTTTCCTAAGCAGAGTTGAACTAGATACAGCCCGTGTGTGTTCAAAGCACAGTTCTTTTTTTCTGAGCAAGCTCACTGTTCTGGCCCTGTAGGAAACACAGTAGAGTAGAAGAGTGCTCTTTTCTCTAAAGCAGAGTGTGTTTCTTGTAAGGCGAGCTAGCGTTTGTTTCCCAGTCCTAAATGGAATTGAATCACATTCAGTTTCTGATGCTGGGAGCAAGAGTTGTTTTCTGGTAAGAAGCGTCACTATTGCGCTCCCATTGACATACACAGGGCAAATAGCACTGGCGTCTGTTCCCAGCATGTACAGTGTATTGGACTGAAGAGGATCTACTTTTCTTGTCAGTTTACTAAGCAAAGTTCAACTAGATATGGCCCGTGTGTGTAGGAAGCACAGTTCTTTTGTTCTGAGCAAGCTCACTGTTTTGGCCCTATAGGAAACACAGTAGTGTAGAGGAGTGCTCTTTTCTCAAAATCAGAGTGTGTTTCTTGTAAGGCGAGCTAGTGTTTGTTTCCCAGTCCTAAATGTAGTTGAATCACATGCAGTTTCTGGTCCTAAAAGCAAGAGTTGTTTTCTAGTAAGAAGAGTCACTATTGTGCTCCCATTGCCATACACAGGGCAAATAGGACTCGCGTCTGTTCCCAGGATGTACAGTGTATTGGACTGAAGAGTATCTACTGTTCTTGTCAGTTTCCTAAGCAAAGTTTAAGTAGATATGGCCCGTGTGTGTTAGTAGTACCCTTCTTTTGTTCTGAGCAACCTCACTCTTCTTGCCCTATAGGAAACACAGTAGAGTAGAAGAGTGCTCTTTTCTCAAAAGCAGAATGTGTTTCTTGTAAGGCGAGCTAGCGTTTGTTTCCCAGTCCTAAATGGAGTTCAATCACATGCAGTTTCTGGTCCTACGAGAAAGAGTTGTTTTATGTTAAGTAGAGTCACTATTGCGCTCTCATTGTCATACACAGGGCAAATAGCACTGGTGTCTGTTCCCAGCATGTAAAGTGTATTGGACTGAATAGGATCTTCTGTTCTTGTCAGTTTCCTAAGCAGAGTTGAACTAGATATGGCCCGTGTGTGTAGGAAACACAGTTCTTTTGTTCTGAGCTAGCTCACTCTTCTGGCCTATAGGAAACACAATAGAGTAGAAGAGTGCTCTTTTCCCAAAAGCAGAGTGTGTTTCTTGTAAGGCGAGCTTGCGTTTGTTTCCCAGTCCTAAATAGAGTTGAATCACATGCAGTTTCTGGTCCTACAAGCAAGAGTTGTTTTCTGGAAAGGAAAGTCACTATTGTGCTCCCTTTGCCATACACAGTGCAAATAGCACTCGCGTCTGTTCCCAGCAAGTACAATGTATTGGACTGAAGAGGAGCTACTGCTCTTGTCAGTTTCCTAAGCAGAGTTGAACTAGATATGTCTCGTGTGTGTAGGAAGCACAGTTCTTTGTTCTGTGCAGGCTCACTGTTCGGACTCCATAGGAAAAAGAGTAGAATAGAAGAGTGCTCTTTACTCAAAAGCAGAGTGTGTTTCTTGTAAGGTGAGCTAGTGTTTGTTTCCCAGTCCTAAATGGAGTTGAATCACATGCAGTTTCTGGTCCTATGATCAAGAGTTGTTTTCTGGTAAGAAGAGTCACGATTGCCCTCCCATTGTCATACACAGGGCAAATAGCACTGGCGTCTGTTCCCAGCATGTACAGTGTATTGGACTGAAGGTGATCTACTGTTCTTGTCAGTTTCCTAAGCAGAGTTGAACTAGATATGGCCCGTGTGTTTAGGAAGCACAGTTCTTTTGTTCTGAGCAAGCTCACTGTTCGGACCCCATAGGAAACACAGTAGAATAGAAGAGTGCGCTTTTCTCAAAAGCATTGTGTGTTTCTGGTAAGGCGAGCTAGCGTTTGTTTCCCAGTCCAAAATGGAGTTGAATCACATGCAGTTTCTGGTCCTACGAGCAAGGGATGTTTTCTGGTAAGGATAGTCACTATTGTGCTCCCTTTGCCATAAACAGTGCAAATAGCTCTCACGTCTTTTCCCAGCAAGTACAGTGTATTGGACTGAAGAGGAGCTAGTGTTCTTGTCAGTTTCCTAAGCAGAGTCATAACTAGATATGGCCCGTGTGTGTAGGAAGCACAGTCCTTTTGTTCTGAGCTAGCTCACTCTTCTGGCCCTATAGGAAACACAGAAGAGTAGAAGAGTGCTCTTTTCTCAGAAGCAGAGTTTGTTTCTTGTAAGGCGTGCTAGCGTTTGTTTCCCAGTCCTAAATGGAGTTGAATTACATGCAGTTTCTTGTCTTATGACCAAGAATTGTTTTCTGGTAAGAAGAGTCACTATTGTGCTCCTATTGCCATACACAGTGCAAACAACACTCGCTACTGTTCTTTGCAATTACATTGTATTGGACAGAAGAGGACCTAATGTTCTTGTTAGTTTCCTAAGCAGAGTTGAACTAGATATGGCCCGTGTGTGTAGGAAGCAGTGTTCTTTTGTTCTGAGCAAGGTCACTGTTCGGACCCCATAGGAAACACAGTAGAATAGAAGAGTGCTCTTTTCTCAAAGCAGAGGGTGTTTCTTGCAAGGCGAGCTAGCGTTTGTTTTCCAGTCCAAAATGGAGTTGAATCACATGCAGTTTCTGGTCCTACGAGCAAGGGAAGTTTTCTGGTAAGTTAAGTCACTATTGTGCTCCCTTTGCAATAAACAATGCAAATAGCACTCGCGTCTCTTCCCAGCAAGGACAGTGTATTGGACTGAAGAGGAGCTACTGTTCTTGTCAGTTTCGTAAGCAGAGTTGAACTACATAATGCCCGTGTGTGTAGGAAGCACAGTTCTTTTTTTCTGAGCAAGCTCACTGTTCTGGCCCTATAGGTAACACAGAAGAGTAGAAGAGTGCTCTTTTCTCAGAAGCAGAGTTTGTTTCTTGTAAGGCGAGCTAGCGTTTGTTTCCCAGTCCTAAATGGAGTTGAATCACATGCAGTTTCTGGTCCTACGAGCAAGAGTTTTTTTCTGGTAAGAAGAGTCACTATTGGGCTAACATTGCCATACACAGTGCAAATAGCACTCGCGTCTGTTCCCTGCAAGTACAGTGTATTCGACAGAAGAGGAGCTACAGTTCTTTTCAGTTTCCTAAGGAGAGTTGAACTAGATATGGCCCATGTGTGTAGGAAGCACAGTTCTTTTGTTCTGAGCTAGCTCACTCTTCTGGCCTATAGGAAACACAGTAGAGTAGAAGAGTGCTCTTTTCTCGAAAGCAGAGTGTGTTTCTTGTAAGGCTAGCTAGCGTTTGTTTCCCAGTTCTAAATGGACTTGAATCACATGCAGTTTTTGGTCCTATGAGCAAGGGATGTTTTCTGGTAAGGAAAGTCACTATTGTGCTCCCTTTGCCATAAACAGTGCAAATAGCACTCACGTCTGTTCCCAGCAAGTACTGTGTATTGGACTGAAGAGGAGCTACTGTTCTTGTCAGTTTCCTAAGCAGAGTTGAACTAGATATAGCCGTGTGTGTACAAAGCACAGTTCTTTTGTTCTGAGCAAGCTCACTGTTCTGGCCCTGTAGGAAACACAGTAGAGTAGAAGAGTGCTCTTTTCTCAAAAGCAGAATGTTTTTCTTGTAAGGCGAGCTAGCGTTTGTTTCCCAGTCCTAAATGGAGTTCAATCACATGCAGTTTCTGGTCCTACGAGCAAGAGATGTTCTATGGTAAGTAGAGTCACTATTGCGCTCCCATTGTCATACACAGGGCAAATAGCACTGGCGTCTGTTCCGAGCATGTAAAGTGTATTGGACTCAAGAGGATCTACTGTTCTTGTCAGTTTCCTAAGCAGAGTTGAACTAGATATGGCCCGTGTGTCTAGGAAGCACAGTTCTTTTGTTCTGAGCTAGCTCACTCTTCTGGCCTATAGGAAACACAGTAGAGTAGAAGAGTGCTCTTTTCTCAAAAGCAGAGTGTGTTTCTTGTAAGGCGAGATTGCGTTTGTTTCCCAGTCTTAATTGGAGTTGAGTCACATGCAGTTTCTGGTCCTACGAACAAGAGTTGTTTTCTGGAAAGGAAAGTCACTATTGTGCTCCCTTTGCCATACACAGTGCAAATAGCACTCTTGTCTGTTCCCAGCAAGTACAGTGTATTGGACTGAAGAGGAGCTATTGCTCTTGTCAATTTTCTAAGCAGAGTTGAACTAGATATGGCCCGTGTGTGTAGGAAGCACAGTTCTTTGTTCTGAGCAAGCTCACTGTTCGGACACCTTAGGAAACACAGTAGAATAGAAGAGTGCTCTTTACTCAAAAGCAGAGTGTGTTTCTTGTAAGGCGAGCTAGCATTTGTTTCCAAGTCCTAAATGGAGTTGAATCACATGCAGTTTTTGGTCCTACAAGCAAGAGTTGTTTTCTGGTAAGAAGAGTCACTATTGCGCTCCCATTGCCATACACAGGGCAAATAGCACTCGCGTCTGTTCCCAGCAAGTACAGTGTATTAGACTGAAGAGGAACTACTGTTCTTGTCAGTTTCCTAAGCAGAGTTGAACTAGATAGGGCCCGTGTGTGTAGGAAGCACAGTTCTTTTGTTCTGAGCAAGCTCACTCTTCTGGCCGTATAGGAAACACTGTAGAGTAGAAGAGTGCTCTTTTCTCAAAAGCAGAGTGTGTTTCTTGTAAGGCGAGCTAGCGTTTGGTTACCAGTCCAAAATGGAGTTGAATCACATGCAGTTTCTGGTCCTACGAGCAAGAGTTTTTTTCTGGTAAGAAGAGTCACTTTTGTGCTACCATTGCCATACACAGTGCAAATAGCACTCGCGTCTGTTCCCAGCAAGTACAGTGTATTGGACAGAAGAGTAGCTACTGTTCTTGTCAGTTTCTTAAGCAGAGTTGAAGTAGATATGTCCACTGTGTGTGAAGCACAGTTCTTTTTTTCTGAGCAAGCTCATATTTCGGACCCCATAGGAAACAAAGAGAGTAGAAGAGTGCTCTTTTCTCAAAAGCAGAGTGTGTTTCTTGTAAGGCTAGCTAGTGTTTGTTTCCCAGTCAGAAACGGAGTTGAATCCCATGCAATTTTGCTACTATGAGCAAGAGTTGTTTTCTGGTAAGAAGAGTCACTATTGCGCTCCCATTGTCATACACAGGGCAAATAGCACTGGCGTCTGTTGCCAGCATGTACAGTGTATTGGACTGAAGAGGATCTACTGTTCTTGTAGGTTTCCTAAGCAGAGTTGAACTAGATATAGCCCATGTGTGTAGGAAGCACATTCTTTTGTTCTGAGCAAGCTCACTGTTTTGGCCCTATAGGAAACACAGTAGAGTAGAAGAGTGCTCTTTCCTCAAAAGCAGACTGTGTTTCTTGTAATGCGAGCTAGCTTTTTTTTCCCAGTCCTAAATGGAGTTGAATCACATGCAGTTTCTGGTCCTATGAGCAACAGTTGTTTTCTGGTAAGAAGAGTCACTACTGTGCTCCCTTTGCCATACGCAGGTCAAATAGCCCTCGCGTCTATTCCCAGCAAGTACAGTGTATTGGACTGAAGAGGATCAACTGTTCTTGTCAGTTTCCTAAGCAGAGTTGAACTAGATATGGCCCGTTTTTTTAGGAAGGACAGTTCTTTTGTTCTGAGCAAGCTCACTGTTCGGACCCCTTAGGAAACACAGTAGAATAGAAGAGTTCTCTTTTCTCAAAAGCAGAGTGTGTTTCTTGTAAAGCGAGCTAGTGTTTGTTTCCCAGTCCTAAATGGAGTTGAATCACATGCAGTTTCTGGTCCTACAGGCAAGGGATGTTTTCTGGTAAGGAAAGTCACTATTGTGCTCCCTTTGCCATAAACAGTGCAAATAGCACTCACGTCTGTTCCCAACAAGTACAGTGTATTGGACTGAAGAGGAGCTACTGTTCTTGTCAGTTTCCTAAGCAGAGTTGAATTAGATATGGCTCGTGTGTGTAGGAAGCACAGTTCTTTTGTTCTGAGCAAGCTCAATGTTTGGACCCCATAGGAAACACAGTAGAGTAGAAGAGTGCTCTTTTCTCAAAAGCAGAGTGTATTTCTTGTAAGGCTAGCTAGCGTTTGTTTCACAGTCCTAAATGGAGTTGAATCACATGTATTTCTGATCCTAGGAGCAAGAGTTGTTTTTTGGTAAGAAGAGTCACTATTGCGCTCCCATTGTCATACACAGGGCAAATAGCACTGGCGTCTGTTCCCAGCATGTACAGTGTATTGGACTGAAGAGGATCTACTGTTCTTGTCAGTTTTCTAAGCAGAGTTGAACTAGATATGGCCCGTGTGTGTAGGAAGGAGAGTTCTTTTGTTCTGAGCAAGCTCACTGTTTTGGCCCTATAGGAAACAAAGTATAGTAGAAGAGTGTTCTTTTCTCAAAAGCAGAGTGTGTTTTTTGTAAGGCGAGCTTGCGTTTGTTTCCCAGTCCTAAATGGAGTTGAATCACATGCAGTTTCTAGTCCTACGAGAAAGAGTTGTTTTCTGGAAAGGAAAGTCACTATTGTGCTCCATTTGCCTTACACAGTACAAATAGCACTTGCGTCTGTTCCCAGCAAGTACAGTGTATTCAACCGAAGAGGATCTACTGCTCTTGTCAGTTTCCTAAGCAGAGTTGAACTAGATATGACCCGTGTGTGTAGGAAGCACAGTTCTTTTGTTCTGAGCAAGCTCACTGTTCGGACACAATAGGAAACATAGTAGAGTTGACGAGTGCTATTTTCTCAAAAGCAGAGAGTGTTTCTTGTAAGGCTAGCTGGTGTTTCTTTCCCAGTCAGAAACAGATTTGAATCTCATGCCGTTTCTGGTCCTACGAGCAAGAGTTGTTTTCTGGTAAGAGGAGTCACTATTTTGCTCCCATTGCCATACACAGTGCAAATAGGACTCGCGTCTGCGATATGCAAGTACAGTGTATTGGAATGAAGAGGAGCTACTGTTCTTGTCAGTTTCCTAAGCAGAGTTGAACTAGATATAGCCCGTGTGTGTAGGAAGCACAGTTCTTTTGTTCTGAGCAAGCTCACTGTTCTCGCCATAGAGGAAACACAGTAGAGTAGAAGAGTGTACTTTTCTCAAAAGCAGAGCGTGTTTCTTTTAAGGAGAGCTAGCGTTTGTTTCCCAGTCATAAATGGATTTGAATCACATGCAGTTTTTGGTCCTAAGAGCAAGGGATGTTTTCTGGTAAGGAAAGTCACTATTGCGCTATCTTTGCCATATACAGTTCAAATAGCACTCGCGTCTGTTCCCAGCAAGTACAGTGTATAGGACTGTAGAGGAGCTACTGTTCTTGTCATTTTCCTAAGCAGAGTTGAACTAGATATGGCCCATGTTTGTAGGAAGCACAGGTCTTTTGTTCTAAGCAAGCAGACTGTTCGGATGACATAGGAAACACAGTAGAATAGAAGAGTGCTCTTTACTCAAAAGCAGAGTGTGTTTCTTGTAAGGCAAGCTAGCATTTGTTTCCCAGTCCTAAATGGAGTTGAGTCACATGCAGTTTATGGTCCTACGAGCAAGAATTGTTTCCTGGTAAGAAGAGTCACTATTGCGCTCCCATTGACATACACAGGGCAAATAGCATTCGCGTCTGTTCCCAGCAAATACAGTGTATTAGACAGAAGAGGATCTACTGTTCTTGTCAGTTTCTTAAGCAGAGTTGAAGTAGATATGTCCCGTGTGTGTAGGAAGCACAGTTCTTTTGTTCTGAGCAAGCTCACTGTTCGGACCCCATAGCAAACACAGTAGAGTAGAAGAGTGTTCTTTTCTCAAAAGCAGAGTGTGTTTCTTCTAAGGCGAGCTAGCGTTTGTTTCCAAGTCCCAAATGGTGTTGAATCACATGCAGTTTCTGGTCCTACAAGCAAGAGTTGTTTTCTGGTAAGACGAGTCACTATTACGCTCCCATTGCCATACACAGGGCAAATAGCACTCGTGTCTGTTCCCAGCAAGTACAGTGTATTTGACTGAAGAGGAGCTACTGTTCTTGTCAGTTTCCTAAGCAGAGTTGAACTAGATATGGCCCGTGTGTGTAGGAAGCACAGTTCTTTTGTTCTGAGCTAGCTCACTCTTCTGGCCTATAGGAAACACAGTAGAGTAGAAGAGTGCTCTTTTCTCAAAAGCAGAGTGTGTTTCTTGTAAGGCGAGCTAGCGTTTGTTTCCCAGTCCTAAATGGAGTTGAATCACATGCAGTTTCTGTCCTACGAGCAAGAGTTGTTTTCTGGAAAGGAAAGTCACTATTGTGCTTCCTTTGCCATACACAGTTCAAATAGCACTGGCGTCTCTTCCCAGCAAGTACAGTGTATTGGACTGAAGAGGAGCTACTGTTCTTGCCAGTTCCTTAAGCAGAGTTTAACTAGGTATGGCCCGTGTGTGTAGGAAGCAAAGTTCTTTGGTTCTGAGCAAGCTCACAGATCGGACCCCATAGGAAACACAGTAGAATAGAAGAGTGCTCTTTTCTCAAAAGCAGAGTGTGTTTCTTGTAAGGCAAGCTAGCGTTTGTTTCCCAGTCCTAAATGGAGTTGAATCCCATGCAGTTTCTGGTCCTACGAGCAAGAGTTGTTTTCTGGTAAGAAGAATCACTATTGTGCTCCCATTGTCATACACAGGGCAAATAGCACTGGCGTCTGTTCCTAGCATGTAAAGTGTATTGGACTGAAGAGGATCTACTGTTCTTGTCAGTTTCCTAAGCAGAGTTGAACTAGATATGGCCTGTGTGTGTAGGAAGCACAGTTCTTTTGTTCTGAGCAAGCTCACTGTTCTGGCCCTATAGGAAACACAGTAGAGTAGAAGAGTGCTCTTTTCTCAAAAGCAGAGTGTGTTACTTGTAAGGCGAGCTAGCGTTTGTTTCCAACTCCTAAATGGAGTTGAATCGCATGCAGTTTTTGGTCCTAAGAGCAAGAGTTGTTTTCTGGTAAGAAGAGTCACTATTGCGCTCCCATTGCCATACACAGGGCAAATAGCACTCGCGTCTGTTCCCAGCAAGTACAGTGTATTAGACTGAAGAGGAGCTACTGCTCTTGTCAGTTTCCTAAGCAGAGTTGAACTAGATATGGCCCGTGTGTGTAGGAAGCACAGTTCTTTTGTTCTGAGCAAGCTCACTCTTCTGGCCGTATAGGAAACACAGTAGAGTAGAAGAGTGCTCTTTTCTCAAAAGCAGAGTGTGTTTCTTGTAAGGCGAGCTAGCGTTTGGTTCCCAGTCCAAAATGGAGTTGAATCACATGCAGTTTCTGGTCCTACGAGCAAGAGTTTTTTTCTGGTAAGAAGAGACACTTTTGTGCTACCATTGCCATACACAGTGCAAATAGCACTCGCGTCTGTTCCCAGCAAGTACAGTGTATTGGACAGAAGAGTAGCTACTGTTCTTGTCAGTTTCTTAAGCAGAGTTGAAGTAGATATGTCCGCTGTGTGTGAAGCACAGTTCTTTTTTTCTGAGCAAGCTCACATTTCTGACCCCATAGGAAACAAAGTAGAGTAGAAGAGTGCTCTTTTCTCAAAAGCAGAGTGTGTTTCTTGTAAGGCTAGCTAGTGTTTGTTTCCCAGTCAGAAACGGAGTTGAATCCCATGCAATTTCTGCTACTATGAGGAAGAGTTGTTTTCTGGTAAGAAGAGTCACTATTGCGCTCCCATTTTCATACACACTGCAAATAGCATTCGCGTCTGCTCCCAGCAAGTACAGTGTATTGGACTGAAGAGGAGCTACTGTTCTTGTCAGTTTCCTAAGCAGAGTTGAACTAGATATAGCCAGTGTGTGTAGGAAGCACAGTTCTTTTGTTCTGAGCAAGCTCACTGTTCTTGCCCTATAGGAAACACAGTAGAGTAAAAGAGTGCTCTTTTCTCATTAGCAGAGTGTGTTTCTTGTAAGGTGAGCTAGCGTTTGTTTCCCAGTCCTAATTGGAGTTGAATCGCATGCAGTTTTTGGTCCTACGAGCAAGGGATGTTTTCTGGTAAGGAAAGTAACTATTGTGCTCCCTTTGCCATACAGAGTTCAAATAGCACTCGCGTATTTTCCCAGCAAGTACAGTGTATTGGACTGAAGAGGAGCTACTGTTCTTCTCAGTTTCCTAAGCAGAGTTGAACTAGATATGGCCTGTGTGTGTAGGAACCACAGTTCTTTTGTTCTGAGCAAGCTCACTGTTCTGGTCCTTTAGGAAACACAGAAGAGTTGAAGAGTGCTCTTTTCTCAAAAGCAGAGTGTGTTTCTTGTAAGGTGAGCTAGCGTTTGTTTCCCAGTCATAAATGGAGTTCAATTACATGCAGTTTCTTGTCCTATGAGCAAGAGTTGTTTTCTGGTAAGAAGAGTCACTATTGCGCTCCTATTGCCATACACAGTGCAAAAACACTCGCTACCGTTCTTTGCAAGTACAGTGTATTTGACAGAAGAGGAGCTACTGTTCTTGTCAGTTTCCTAAGCAGAGTTGAACTAGATATGGCCCGTGTGTGTAGGAAGCACAGTTCTTTTGTTGTGAGCAAGCTCACTGTTCGGACCACATAGGAAACACAGTAGAGCAGAAGAGTGCTCTTTTCTCAAAAGCAGAGTGTGGTTGTTGTAAGGCTAGCTAGCGTTTGTTTCCCAGTCCTAAATGGAGTTGAATCACATGCAGTTTCTGATCCTAGTAGCAAGAGTTGTTTTCTGGTAAGAAGAGTCACTATTGCGCTCCCATTGTCATACACAGGGCAAATACCACTAGCGTCTGTTCCCAGCATGTACTGTGTATTGGGCAGAAGAGGATCTACTGTTCTTGTCAGTTTCCTAAGCAGAGTTGAACTAGATATGCCCGGTGTGTGTAGGAAGCACAGTTCTTTTGTTCTGAGCAAGCTCACTGTTTTGGCCCAAAAGGAAACACAGTAGAGTAGAAGAGTGCTCTTTTCTCAAAAGCAGAGTGTGTTTCTTGTAAGGCAAGCTAGCTTTTGTTTCCCAGTCCTAAATGTTGTTGAATCACATGCAGTTTTTGGTCCTACAAGCAAGAGATGTTTTCTACTAAGAAGAGTCACTATTTCGCTCCCATTGCCATACACTGGGCAAATAGGACTCGCGTCTGTTCCCAGGATGTACAGTGTATTGGACTGAAGAGGATCTACTGTTCTTGTCAGTTTCCTAAGCAAAGTTGAACTAGATATGGCCCGTGTGTGTAGGAAGTACACTTCTTTTGTTCTGAGCAAGCTCACTCTTCTGGCCCTATATGAAACTCAGGAGAGTAGAAGAGTGCTCTTTTCTCAAAAGCAGAATGTTTTTCTTGTAAGGCGAGCTTGCGTTTGTTTCCCAGACCTAAATGGAGTTGAATCACATGCAGTTTCTGGTCCTATTAGCAAGAGTTGTTCTATGGTAAGAAGAGTCACTATTGCGCTCCCATTGACATACACAGGGCAAGTAGCACTGGCGTCTGTTCCCAGCATGTAAAGTGTATTGGACTGAATAGGATCTACTGTTCTTGTCAGTTTCCTAAGCAGAGATGAACTAGTTATGGCCCGTGTGTGTAGTAAGCACAGTTCTTTTGTTCTGAGCAAGCTCACACTTCTGGCGTATAGGAAACACAGTAGAGTAGAAGAGTGCTCTTTTCTCAAAAGCAGAGTGTGTTTCTTGTAAGGCGAGCTTGCTTTGTTTCCCAGTCCTAAATGGAGTTGAATCACATGCATTTTCTGGTCCTACTAGCAAGAGTTGTTTTCTGGAAAGGAAAGTCACTATTGTGTTCCCTTTGCCATACACAGTGCAAATAGCACTCGCGTCTGTTCCCAGCAATTACAGTGTATTGGACTGAAGAGGAGCAACTGCTCTTGTCAGTTTCCTAAGCAGAGTTGAACTAGATATGGCCCGTGTGTGTAGGAAGCACAGTTCTTTTGTTCTGAGCAAGCACACTGTTCTGGCCCTATAGGAAACACAGAAGAGTAGAAGAGTGCTCTTTTCTCAGAAGAGGAGTTTGTTTCTTGTAAGGCGAGCTAGCGTTTGTTTCCTAGTCCTAAATGGAGTTGAATCACAGGCAGTTTCTGGTCCTACGAGCAAGAGTTGTTTTCTGGTAAGAAGAGTCACTATTGTGCTACCATTGCAATACACAGTGCAAATAGCACTCGCGTCTTTTCCCAACAAGTACAGTGTATTGGACTGAAGAGGAGCTACTGTTCTTGTCAGTTTCCTAAGCAGAGTTGAACTAGATATGGCCCGTGTGTGTAGGAAGCACAGTTCTTTTGTACGGAGCAAGCTCACTGTTCTGGCCCTATAGGAAACACAGAAGAGTAGAAGAGTGCTCTTCTCTCAGAAGCAGAGTTTGTTTCTTGTAAGGCGAGCTAGCGTTTGTTTCCCAGTCCTAAATGGAGATAAATCACATGCAGTTTCTGGTCCTACGAACAAGAGTTGTTTTCTGGTAAGAAGAGTCACTATTGCGCTCCCATTGCAACACACAGTGCAAATAGCACTCGCGTCTGCTCCCAACAAGTACAGTGTATTGGACTGGAGAGGAGCTACTGTTCTTGTAAGTTTCCTAAGCAGAGTTGAACTAGATATAGCCCGTGTGTGTAGGAAGCACAGTTCTTTTGTTCTGAGCAAGCTCACTGTTCTCGCCCTAGAGGAAACACAGTAGAGTAGAAGAGTGCACTTTTCTCAAAAGCAGAGCGTGTTTCTTGTAAGGAGAGCTAGCGTTTGTTTCCCAGTCCTAAATGGATTTGAATCACATGCAGTTTTTGCTCCTACGAGCAAGAATTGTTTTCTGGTAAGAAGAGTCACTATTGTGTTCCCATTGACATACACAGGGCAAATAGCACTCGCGTCTGTTCCCAGCAAATACAGTGTATTAGACAGAAGAGGAGCTACTGTTCTTGTCAGTTTCTTAAGCAGAGTTGAACTAGATATAGCCCGTGTGTGTAGGAAGCACAGTTTTTTTGTTCTGAGCAAGCTCACAGTTCGGACCCTATAGGAAATACAGTAGAATAGAAGAGTGCTCTTTACTCAAAAGCAGAGTGTGTTTCTTGTAAGGCAAGCTAGCGTTTGTTTCCCAGTCCTAAATGGAGTTGAATCCCATGCAGTTTTTGGTCCTACGAGCAAGAGTTGTTTTATGGTAAGAAGAGTCAATATTGTGTTGCCATTGCCATACACAGGACAAATAGCACTGGCGTCTGTTCCATGCATGTACAGTGTATCGGACTGAAGAGGAGCTACTGTTCTTGTCAGTTTCCTAAGCAGAGTTGAACTAGATATGGCCTGTGTGTGTAGGAAGCACAGTTCTTTTGTTCTGAGCAAGCTCACTGTTCTGGCCCTATAGGAAACACAGTAGAGTAGAAGAGTGCTCTTTTCTCAAAAGCAGAGTGTGTTTCTTGTAAGGCGAGCTAGCGTTTGTTTCCAAGTCCTAAATGGAGTTGAATCGCATGCAGTTTTTGGTCCTACGAGCAAGGGATGTTTTCTGGTAAGGAAAGTCACTATTGCGTTCCCTTTGCCATACAGAGTTCAAATAGCACTCGCGTCTTTTCCCAGCAAGTACAGTGTATTGGACTGAAGAGGAGCTACTGTTCTTCTCAGTTTCCTAAGCAGAGTTGAACTAGATATGGCCTGTGTGTGTAGGAAGCACAGTTCTTTTGTTCTGAGCAAGCTCACTCTTCTGGCCCTATAGGAAACACAGTAGAGTAGAAAAGTGCTCTTTTATCAAAAGCAGAGTGTGTTTCTGGTAAGGCAAGCTAGCGTTTGTTTCCCAGTCCCAAATGGAGTTGAATCACATGCAGTTTCTGATCCTAGGAGCAAGAGTTGTTTTCTGGTAAGAAGAGTCACTATTGCGCTCCCATTGTCATACACAGGGCAAATAGCACTGGCGTCTGTTGCCAGCATGTACAGTGTATTGGACTGAAGAGGATATACTGTTCTTGTCAGTTTCCTAAGCAGAGTTGAACTAGATAAAGCCCATGTGTGTAGGAAGCACATTCTTTTGTTCTGAGCAAGCTCACTGTTTTGGCCCTATAGGAAACACAGTAGAGTAGAAGAGTGCTCTTTCCTCAAAAGCAGACTGTGTTTCTTGTAATGCGAGCTAGCTTTTGTTTCCCAGTCCTAAATGGAGTTGAATCACATGCAGTTTTTGGCCCTACAAGCAAGAGTTGTTTTCTGGTAAGAAGAGTCACTATTGCGCTCCCATTGTCATACACAGGGCAAATAGCACTCGCGTCTGTTCCCAGCAAGTACAGTGTATTAGACTGAAGAGGAGCTACTGTTCTTGTCAGTTTCCTAAGCAGAGTTGAACTAGATAGGGCCCGTGTGTGTAGGAAGCACAGTTGTTTTGTTCTGAGCAAGCTCACTCTTATGGCCGTATAGGAAACACAGTAGAGTAGAAGAGTGCTCTTTTCTTAAAAGCAGAGTGTGTTTCTTGTAAGGCGAGCTAGCGTTTGGTTCCCAGTCCAAAATGGAGTTGAATCACATGCAGTTTCTGGTCCTACGAGCAAGAGTTTTTTTCTGGTAAGAAGAGTCACTTTTGTGCTACCATTGCCATACACATTGCAAATAGCACTCGCATCTGTTCCCAGCAAGTACAGTGTATTGGACAGAAGAGTAGCTACTGTTCTTGTCAGTTTCTTAAGCAGAGTTGAAGTAGATATACCCGCTGTGTGTGAAGCACAGTTCTTTTGTTCTGAGCAAGCTCACTTTTCGGACCCCATAGGAAACAAAGTAGAGTAGAAGAGTGCTCCTTTCTCAAAAGCAGAGTGTGTTTCTTGTAAGGCTAGCTAGTGTTTGTTTCCCAGTCAGAAACGGAGTTGAATCCCATGCAATTTCTGCTACTACGAGGAAGAGTTGTTTTCTGGTAAGAAGAGTCACTATTGCGCTCCCATTTTCGTACACACTGCAAATAGCATTCGCGTCTGCTCCCAGCAAGTACAGTATATTGGACTGAAGAGGATCTACTGTTCTTGTCAGTTTCCTAAGCAGAGTTGAACTAGATATGCCCCGTTTTTTTAGGAAGCACAGTTCTTTTGTTCTGAGCAAGCTCACAGTTCGGACCCCATAGGAAACACAGTAGAATAGAAGAGTGCTCTTTTCTCAAAAGCAGAGTGTGTTTCTTGTAAGGCGAGCTAACGTTTGTTTCACAGTCCAAAATCGAGTTGAATCACATGCAGTTTCTGGTCCTATAAGCAAGGGATGTTTTCTGGTAAGGAAAGTCACTATTGTGCTCCCTTTGCCATAAACAGTGCAAATAGCACTCGCATCTGTTCCCAGCAAGTACTGTGTATTGGACTGAAGAGGAGCTACTGTTCTTGTCAGTTTCCTAAGCAGAGTTGAACGAGATATGGCCCGTGTGTGTAGGAAGCACAGTTCTTTTGTTCTGAGCAAGCTCACTGTTCTGGTCCTTTAGGAAACACAGAAGAGTAGAAGAGTGCTCTTTTCTCAAAAGCAGAGTGTGTTTCCTGTAAGGTGAGCTAGCGTTTGTTTCCCAGTCCTAAATGGAGTTGAATTACATCCAGTTTCTTGTCCTATGAGCAAGAGTTGTTTTCTGGTAAGAAGAGTCACTATTGCGCTCCTATTGCCATACACAGTGCAAAAACACTCGCTACTGTTCTTTGCAAGTACAGTGTATTTGACAGAAGAGGAGCTACTGTTCTTGTCAGTTTCCTAAGCTTCGTTGAACTAGATATGGCCCCTGTGTGTAGGAAGAACAGTTCTTTTGTTCTGAGCAAGCTCACTCTTCTGGCCTATAGGAAACACAGTAGAGTAGAAGAGTGCTCTTTTCTCAAAAGCAGAGTGTATTTCTTGTAAGGCGAGCTTGCATTTGTTTCCCAGTCCTAAATGGAGTTGAATCACATGCAGTTTCTGGTCCTACAACCAAGAGTTGTTTTCTGGAAAGGAAAGTCACTATTGTGTTCCCTTTGCCATACACAGTGAAATAGCACTTGCGTCTGTTCCCAGCAATTACAGTGTATTGGACTGAAGAGGAGCTACTGCTCTTGTCAGTTTCCTAAGCAGAGTTGAACTAGATATAGCCCGTGTGTGTAGGAAGCACAGTTCTTTTGTTCTGAGCAAGCTCACTGTTCGGACCCCATAGGAAACACAGTAGAATAGAAGAGTGCTCTTTTGTCAAAAGCAGAGTGTGTTTCTTGTAAGGCGAGCTAGCGTTTGTTTCCCAGTCCAAAATGGAGTTGAATCACATGCAGTTTCTGGTCCTACGATCAAGAGTTTATTTCTGGTAAGAAGAGTCACTATTGCGCTCCCATTGTCATACACAGGGCAAATAGAACTGGCGTCTGTGCCCAGCATGTAAAGTGTATTGGACTGAAGATGATCTACTGTTCTTGTCAGTTTCCTAAGCAGAGTTGAACTAGATATGGCCCGTTTTTTTAGGAAGCACAGTTCTTTTGTTCTGAGCAAGGTCACTGTTCGGACCCCATAGGAAACACAGTACAATAGAAGAGTGCTCTTTTCTCAAAAGCAGAGTGTGTTTCTTGTAAGGTGAGCTAGCGTTTGTTTCCCAGTCCAAAATGGACTTGAATCACATGCAGTTTCTGGTCCTACGAGCAAGGGAAGTTTTCTGGTAAGTTAAGTCACTATTGTGCTCCCTTTGCAATAAACAGTGCAAATAGCACTCGCGTCTGTTCCCAGCAAGTACAGTGTATTCGACAGAAGAGGACCTACTGTTCTTGTCAGTTTCCTAAGCAGAGTTGAACTAGCTATGGCCCGTGTCTGTAGGAAGCACAGTTCTTTTATTCTGAGCAAACTCACTGTTCTGGCCCCATAGGAAACACAGAAGAGTAGAAGAGTGCTCTTTTCTCAGAAGCAGAGTTTGTTTCTTGTAAGTCGAGCTAGCGTTTGTTTCCCAGTCCTAAATGGAGTTGAATCACATGCAGTTTCTGGTCCTTTGAGCAAGAGTTGTTTTCTGGTAAGAAGAGTCACTATTGTGCTACCATTGCCATACACAGTTAAAATAGCACTCCCGTCTGTTCCCAGCAAGTACAGTGTATTCGACAAAAGAGGAGCTACAGTTCTTGTTTGTTTCCTAAGGAGAGTTGAACTAGATATGGCCCGTGTGTGTGAAGCACAGTTCTTTTGTTCTGAGCAAGCTCACTGTTCGGACACCATAGAAAACACAGTAGAGTAGAAGAGTGCTCTTTTCTCAAAAGCAGAGTGTGTTTCTTGTAAGGCTAGCTAGTGTTTGTTTCCCAGTCAGAAACGGAGTTGAATCCCATGCAGTCTGGTCCTACGAGCAAGAGTTGTTTTCTGGTAAGAAGAGTCACTATTTCGCTCCCATTGCCATGCACAGGGCAAATAGCACTAGCATCTGCTCCCAGCAAGTACAGTGTATTGGACTGAAGAGGAGCTACTGTTCTTGTCAGTTTCCTAAGCAGAGTTGAACTAGATATAGGCCGTGTGTGTAGAAAGCACAGTTCTTTTGTTCTGAGCAAGCTCACTGTTCTGGCCCTGTAGGAAACACAGTAGAGTAGAAGAGTGCTCTTTTCTCAAAAGCAGAGTGTGTTTCTTGTAAGGCGAGCTAGCGTTTGTTTCCCAGTCCTAAATTGAATTGAATCACATGCAGTTTCTGATCCTAGGAGCAAGACTTGTTTTCTGGTAAGAAGAGTCACTATTGCGCTCCCATTGACATACACAGGGCAAATAGCACAGGCGTCTGTTCCCAGCATGTACAGTGTATTGGACTGAAGAGGATCTACTGTTCTTGTCAGTTTCCTAAGCAGAGTTGAACTAGATATGGCCCGTGTGTGTAGGAAGCACAGTTCTTTTGTTCTGAGCAAGCTCACTGTTTTGGCCCTATAGGAAACACAGTAGAATAGAAGAGTGCTCTTTTCTCAAAAGCAGAGTGTGTTTCTTGTAAGGCGAGCTAGGGTTTGTTTCCCAGTCCAAAATCGAGTTGAATCACATGCAGTTTCTGGTCCTACGAGCAAGGGATGTTTTCTGGTAAGGAAAGTCACTATTGTGCTCCCTTTGCCATAAACAGTGCAAATAGCACTCGCATCTGTTCCCAGCAAGTACAGTGTATTCGACAGAAGAGGACCTACTGTTCTTGTCAGTTTCCTAAGCAGAGTTGAACTAGCTATGGCCCGTGTGTGTAGGAAGCACAGTTCTTTTGTTCTGAGCAAGCTCACTGTTCTGGCCCTATAGGAAACACAGTAGAGTAGAAGAGTGCTCTTTCCTCAAAAGCAGACTGTGTTTCTTGTAAGGCGAGCTAGCTTTTGTTTCCCAGTCCTAAATGGAGTTGAATCACATGCAGTTTCTGGTCCTATGAGCAAGAGTTGTTTTCTGGTAAGAAGAGTCACTATTGTGCTCCCTTTGCCATACACAAGTCAAATAGCACTCGCGTCTGTTCCCAGCAAGTACAGTGTATTCGACAGAAGAGGACCTACTGTTCTTGTCAGTTTCCTAAGCAGAGTTGAACTAGCTATGGCCCGTGTCTGTAGGAAGCACAGTTCTTTTATTCTGAGCAAACTCACTGTTCTGGCCCCATAGGAAACACAGAAGAGTAGAAGAGTGCTCTTTTCTCAGAAGCAGAGTTTGTTTCTTGTAAGGCGAGCTAGCGTTTGTTTCCCAGTCCTAAATGGAGTTGAATCACATGCAGTTTCTGGTCCTTTGAGCAAGATTTGTTTTCTGGTAAGAAGAGTCACTATTGTGCTACCATTGCCATACACATTTAAAATAGCACTCCCGTCTGTTCCCAGCAAGTACAGTGTATTCGACAAAAGAGGAGCTACAGTTCTTGTTTGTTTCCTAAGGAGAGTTGAACTAGATATAGCCCATGTGTGTGAAGCACAGTTCTTTTGTTCTGAGCAATCTCACTGTTCGGACACCATAGAAAACACAGTAGAGTAGAAGAGTGCTCTTTTCTCAAAAGCAGAGTGTGTTTCTTGTAAGGCTAGCTAGTGTTTGTTTCCCAGTCAGAAACGGAGTTGAATCCCATGCAGTTTTTGGTCCTACGAACAAGAGTTGTTTTCTGGTAAGAAGAGTCACTATTTCACTCCCATTGCCATGCACAGGTCAAATAGCACTAGCGTCTGCTCCCAGCAAGTACAGTGTATTGGACTGAAGAGGAGCTACTGTTCTTGTCAGTTTCCTAAGCAGAGTTGAACTAGATATAGGCCGTGTGTGTAGAAAGCACAGTTCTTATGTTCTGAGCAAGCTCACTGTTCTGGCCCTGTAGGAAACACAGTAGAGTAGAAGAGTGCTCTTTTCTCAAAAGAAGAGTGTGTTTCTTGTAAGGTGAGCTAGCGTTTGTTTCCCAGTCCTAAATTGAATTGAATCACATGCAGTTTCTGATCCTAGGAGCAAGACTTGTTTTCTGGTAAGAAGAGTCACTATTGCGCTCCCATTGACATACACAGGGCAAATAGCACAGGCGTCTGTTCCCAGCATGTACAGTGTATTGGACTGAAGAGGATCTACTGTTCTTGTCAGTTTCCTAAGCAGAGTTGAACTAGATATGGCCCGTGTGTGTAGGAAGCACAGTTCTTTTGTTCTGAGCAAGCTCACTGTTCTGTCCCTATAGGAAACACAGTAGAGTAGAAGAGTGCTCTTTCCTCAAAAGCAGACTGTGTTTCTTGTAAGGCGAGCTAGCTTTTGTTTCCCAGTCCTAAATGGAGTTGAATCACATGCAGTTTCTGGTCCTATGAGCAAGAGTTTTTTTCTGGTAAGAAGAGTCACTATTGTGCTCCCTTTGCCATACACAGGTCAAATAGCACTGGCGTCTGTTCCCAGCAAGTACAGTGTATTGGACTGAAGAGGATCAACTGTTCTTGTCAGTTTCCTAAGCAGAGTTGAACTAGATATGGCCCGTTTTTTTAGGAAGCACAGTTCTTTTGTTCTAAGCAAGCTCACTGTTCGGACCCCATAGGAAACACAGTAGAATAGAAGAGTGCTCTTTTCTCAAAAGCAGAGTGTGTTTCTTGTAAAGCGAACTAGTGTTTGTTTCCCAGTCCTAAATGGAGTTGAATCACATGCAGTTTCTGGTCCTATGAGCAAGAGTTGTTTTCTGGTAAGAAGAGTCACTATTGTGCTCCCTTTGCCATACACAGGTCAAATAGCACTGGCGTCTGTTCCCAGCAAGTACAGTGTATTGGACTGAAGAGGATCAACTGTTCTTGTCAGTTTCCTAAGCAGAGTTGAACTAGATATGGCCCGTTTTTTTAGGAAGCACAGTTCTTTTGTTCTAAGCAAGCTCACTGTTCGGACCCCATAGGAAACACAGTAGAATAGAAGAGTGCTCTTTTCTCAAAAGCAGAGTGTGTTTCTTGTAAGGCGAGCTAGCGTTTGTTTCCCAGTCCAAAATGGACTTGAATCCCATGCAGTTTCTGGTCCTACGAGCAAGGGAAGTTTTCTGGTAAGTTAAGTCACTATTGTGCTCCCTTTGCAATAAACAGTGCAAATAGCACTCGCGTCTGTTCCCAGCAAGTGCAGTGTATTCGACAGAAGAGGACCTACTGTTCTTGTCAGTTTCCTAAGCAGAGTTGAACTAGCTATGGCCCGTGTCTGTAGGAAGCACAGTTCTTTTATTCTGAGCAAACTCACTGTTCTGGCCCCATAGGAAACACAGAAGAGTAGAAGAGTGCTCTTTTCTCAGAAGCAGAGTTTGTTTCTTGTAAGGCGAGCTAGCGTTTGTTTCCCAGTCCTAAATGGAGTTGAATCACATGCAGTTTCTGGTCCTTTGAGCAAGAGTTGTTTTCTGGTAAGAAGAGTCACTATTGTGCTACCATTGCCATACACAGTTAAAATAGCACTCCCGTCTGTTCCCAGCAAGTACAGTGTATTCGACAAAAGAGGAGCTACAGTTCTTGTTTGTTTCCTAAGGAGAGTTGAACTAGATATGGCCCGTGTGTGTGAAGCACAGTTCTTTTGTTCTGAGCAAGCTCACTGTTCGGACACCATAGAAAACACAGTAGAGTAGAAGAGTGCTCTTTTCTCAAAAGGAGAATGTGTTTCTTGTAAGGCTAGCTAGTGTTTGTTTCCCAGTCAGAAACGGAGTTGAATCCCATGCAGTTTCTGGTCCTACGAGCAAGAGTTGTTTTCTGGTAAGAAGAGTCACTATTTCGCTCCCATTGCCATGCACAGGTCAAATAGCACTAGCGTCTGCTCCCAGCAAGTACAGTGTATTGGACTGAAGAGGAGCTACTGTTCTTGTCAGTTTCCTAAGCAGAGTTGAACTAGATATAGGCCGTGTGTGTAGAAAGCACAGTTCTTTTGTTCTGAGCAAGCTCACTGTTCTGGCCCTGTAGGAAACACAGTAGAGTAGAAGAGTGCTCTTTTCTCAAAAGCAGAGTGTGTTTCTTGTAAGGCGAGCTAGCGTTTGTTTCCCAGTCCTAAATTGAATTGAATCACATGCAGTTTCTGATCCTAGGAGCAAGACTTGTTTTCTGGTAAGAAGAGTCACTATTGCGCTCCCATTGACATACACAGGGCAAATAGCACAGGCGTCTGTTCCCAGCATGTACAGTGTATTGGACTGAAGAGGATCTACTGTTCTTGTCAGTTTCCTAAGCAGAGTTGAACTAGATATGGCCCGTGTGTGTAGGAAGCACAGTTCTTTTGTTCTGAGCAAGCTCACTGTTTTGGCCCTATAGGAAACACAGTAGAATAGAAGAGTGCTCTTTTCTCAAAAGCAGAGTGTGTTTCTTGTAAGGCGAGCTAGGGTTTGTTTCCCAGTCCAAAATCGAGTTGAATCACATGCAGTTTCTGGTCCTACGAGCAAGGGATGTTTTCTGGTAAGGAAAGTCACTATTGTGCTCCCTTTGCCATAAACAGTGCAAATAGCACTCGCATCTGTTCCCAGCAAGTACAGTGTATTCGACAGAAGAGGACCTACTGTTCTTGTCAGTTTCCTAAGCAGAGTTGAACTAGCTATGGCCCGTGTGTGTAGGAAGCACAGTTCTTTTGTTCTGAGCAAGCTCACTGTTCTGTCCCTATAGGAAACACAGTAGAGTAGAAGAGTGCTCTTTCCTCAAAAGCAGACTGTGTTTCTTGTAAGGCGAGCTAGCTTTTGTTTCCCAGTCCTAAATGGAGTTGAATCACATGCAGTTTCTGGTCCTATGAGCAAGAGTTGTTTTTTGGTAAGAAGAGTCACTATTGTGCTCCCTTTGCCATACACAGGTCAAATAGCACTGGCGTCTGTTCCCAGCAAGTACAGTGTATTGGACTGAAGAGGATCAACTGTTCTTGTCAGTTTCCTAAGCAGAGTTGAACTAGATCTGGCCCGTTTTTTTAGGAAGCACAGTTCTTTTGTTCTAAGCAAGCTCACTGTTCGGACCCCATAGGAAACACAGTAGAATAGAAGAGTGCTCTTTTCTCAAAAGCAGAGTGTGTTTCTTGTAAAGCGAACTAGTGTTTGTTTCCCAGTCCTAAATGGAGTTGAATCACATGCAGTTTCTGGTCCTATGAGCAAGAGTTGTTTTCTGGTAAGAAGAGTCACTATTGTGCTCCCATTGTCATACACAGGGAAAATAGCACTGGGGTCTGTTCCCTTCATGTACAGTGTATTGGACTGAAGATGATCTAATGTTCTTGTCAGTTTCCTAAGCAGAGTTGAACTAGATATGGCCCGTGTGTGTAGGAAGCACAGTTCTTTTGTTCTGAGCAAGCTCACTGTTCGGACCCCATAGGAAACACAGTAGAATAGAAGAGTGCTCTTTTCTCAAAAGCAGAGTGTGTTTCTTGTAAGGCGAGCTAGCGTTTGTTTCCCAGTCCAAAATCGAGATGAATCACATGCAGTTTCTGGTCCTATGAGCAAGGGATGTTTTCTGGTAAGGAAAGTCACTATTGTGCTCCCTTTGCCATAAACAGTGCAAATCGCACTCGCGTCTGTTCCCAGCCAGTACTGTGTATTGGACTGAAGAGGAGCTACTGTTCTTGTCAGTTTCCTAAGCAGAGTTGAACTAGATATGGCCCGTGTGTGTAGGAAGCACAGTTCTTTTGTTCTGAGCAAGCTCACTCTTCTGGTCCTTTAGGAAACACAGAAGAGTAGAAGAGTGCTCTTTTCTCAAAAGCAGAGTGTGTTTCTTGTAAGGTGAGCTAGCATTTGTTTCCCAGTCCTAAATGGAGTTGAATTACATGCAGTTTCTTGTCCTATGAGCAAAAGTTGTTTTCTGGTAAGAAGAGTCACTATTGCGCTCCTATTGCCATACACAGTGCAAAAACACTCGCTACTGTTCTTTGCAAGTACAGTGTATTTGACAGAAGAGGAGCTACTGTTCTTGTCAGTTTCCTAAGCTTCGTTGAACTAGATATGGCCCGTGTGTGTAGGACTCACAGTTCTTTTGTTCTGAGCAAGCTCACTCTTCTGGCCTATAGGAAACACAGTAGAGTAGAAGAGTGCTCTTTTCTCAAAAGCAGAGTGTGTTTCTTGTAAGGCGAGCTTGCGTTTGTTTCCCAGTCCTAAATGGAGTTGAATCACATGCAGTTTCTGGTCCTACAAGCAAGAGTTGTTTTCTGGAAAGGAACGTCACTATTGTGTTCCCTTTGCCATACACAGTGCAAATAGCACTCGCGTCTGTTCCCAGCAATTACAGTGTATTGGACTGAAGAGGAGCTACTGCTCTTGTCAGTTTCCTAAGCAGAGTTGAACTAGATATAGCCCGTGTGTGTAGGAAGCACAGTTCTTTTGTTCTGAGCAAGCTCACTGTTCGGACTCCATAGGAAACACAGTAGAATAGAAGAGTGCTCTTTTCTCAAAAGCAGAGTGTGTTTCTTGTAAGGCGAGCTAGCGTTTGTTTCCCAGTCCTAAATGGAGTTCAATCACATGCAGTTTTTGGTCCTACGAGCAAGAGTTGTTTTCTGGCAAGAAGAGTCACTATTGCGCTCCCATTGTCATACACAGGACAAATAGCACTGGTGTCTGTTCCCAGCATGTAAAGTGTATTGGACTGAAGATGATCTACTGTTCTTGTCAGTTTCCTAAGCAGAGTTGAACTAGATATGGCCCGTGTGTGTAGAAAGCACAGTTCTTTTGTTCTGAGCAAGGTCACTGTTCGGACCCCATAGGAAACACAGTACAATAGAAGAGTGCTCTTTTCTCAAAAGCAGAGTGTGTTTCTTGTAAGGCGAGCTAGCGTTTGTTTCCCAGTCCAAAATGGACTTGAATCACATGCAGTTTCTGGACCTACGAGCAAGGGAAGTTTTCTGGTAAGTTAAGTCACTATTGTGCTCCCTTTGCAATAAACAGTGCAAATAGCACTCGCGTCTGTTCCCAGCAAGTACAGTGTATTGGACTGAAGAGGAGCTACTGCTCTTGTCAGTTTCCTAAGCAGAGTTGAACTAGCTATGGCCCGTGTGCGTAGGAAGCACAGTTCTTTTGTTCTGAGCAAGTTCACTGTTCTGGCCCTATAGGAAACACAGAAGAGTAGAAGAGTGCTCTTTTCTCAGAAGCAGAGTTTGTTTCTTGTAAGGCGAGCTAGCGTTTGTTTCCCAGTCCTAAATGTAGTTGAATCACATGCAGTTTCTGGTCCTATGAGCAAGAGTTGTTTTCTGGTAAGAAGAGTCACTATTGTGCTACCATTGCCATACACAGTTAAAATAGCACTGGCGTCCGTTCCCAGCAGGTACAGTGTATTCGACAGAAGAGGAGCTACAGTTCTTGTTTGTTTCCTAAGGAGAGATAAACTAGATATGGCCCGTGTGTGTGAAGCACAGTTCTTTTGTTCTGAGCAAGCTCACTGTTCGGACACCATAGTAAACACAGTAGAGTAGAAGAGTGCTCTTTTCTCAAAAGCAGAGTTTGTTTCTTGTAAGGCGAGCTAGCGTTTGTTTCCCAGTCCTAAATGGAGATAAATCACATGCAGTTTCTGGTCCTACGAACAAGAGTTGTTTTCTGGTAAGAAGAGTCACTATTGCGCTCCCATTGCAACACACAGTGCAAATAGCACTCGCGTCTGCTCCCGACAAGTACAGTGTATTGGACTGAAGAGGAGCTACTGTTCTTGTCAGTTTCCTAAGCAGAGTTGAACTAGATATAGCCCGTGTGTGTAGGAAGCACAGTTCTTTTGTTCTGAGCAAGCTCACTGTTCTCGCCCTAGAGGAAACACAGTAGAGTAGAAGAGTGCACTTTTCTCAAAAGCAGAGCGTGTTTCTTGTAAGGAGAGCTAGCGTTTGTTTCCCAGTCCTAAATGGATTTGAATCACATGCAGTTTTTGGTCCTACGAGCAAGAATTGTTTTCTGGTAAGAAGAGTCACTATTGTGTTCCCATTGACATACACAAGGCAAATAGCACTCGCGTCTGTTCCCAGCAAATACAGTGTATTAGACAGAAGAGGAGCTACTGTTCTTGTCAGTTTCTTAAGCAGAGTTGAAGTAGATATGTCCCGTGTGTGTAGGAAGCACAGTTCTTTTGTTCTGAGCAAGCTCACTGTTCGGACCCCATAGGAAACACAGTAGAGTAGAAGAGTGCTCTTTTGTCAAAAGCAGAGTGTGTTTCTTGTAAGGCGAGCTAGCGTTTGTTTCCCAGTCCAAAATGGAGTTGAATCACATGCAGTTTCTGGTCCTACGATCAAGAGTTGTTTTCTGGTAAGAAGAGTCACTATTGCGCTCCCATTGTCATACACAGGGCAAATAGCACTGGCGACTGTGCCCAGCATGTAAAGTGTATTGGACTGAAGATGATCTACTGTTCTTGTCAGTTTCCTAAGCAGAGTTGAACTAGATATGGCCCGTGTGTGTAGGAAGCACAGTTCTTTTATTCTGAGCAAACTCACTGTTCTGGCCCCATAGGAAACACAGAAGAGTAGAAGAGTGCTCTTTTCTCAGAAGCAGAGTTTGTTTCTTGTAAGGCGAGCTAGCGTTTGTTTCCCAGTCCTAAATGGAGTTGAATCACATGCAGTTTCTGGTCCTTTGAGCAAGAGTTGTTTTCTGGTAAGAAGAGTCACTATTGCGCTCCCATTGCCATACACAGGGCAAATAGCACTCGCGTCTGTTCCCAGCAAGTACAATGTATTAGACTGAAGAGGAGCTACTGTTCCTGTCAGTTTCCTAAGCATAGTTGAACTAGATAGGGCCCGTGTGTGTAGGAAGCACAGTTCTTTTGTTCTGAGCAAGCTCACTCTTCTGGCCGTATAGGAAACACAGTAGAGTAGAAGAGTGCTCTTTTCTTAAAAGCAGAGTGTGTTTCTTGTAAGGCGAGCTAGCGTTTGGTTCCCAGTCCAAAATGGAGTTGAATCACATGCAGTTTCTGGTCCTACGAGCAAGAGTTTTTTTTCTGGTAAGAAGAGTCACTTTTGTGCTACCATTGCCATACACAGTGCAAATAGCACTCGCGTCTGTTCCCAGCAAGTACAGTGTATTGGGCAGAAGAGTAGCTACTGTTCTTGTCAGTTTCTTAAGCAGAGTTGAAGTAGATATGTCCGCTGTGTGTGAAGCACAGTTCTTTTGTTCTGAGCAAGCTCACTTTTCGGACCCCATAGGAAACAAAGTAGAGTAGAAGAGTGCTCTTTTCTCAAAAGCAGAGTGTGTTTCTTGTAAGGCTAGCTAGTGTTTGTTTCCCAGTCAGAAACGGAGTTGAATCCCATGCAATTTCTGCTACTACGAGGAAGAGTTGTTTTCTAGTAAGAAGAGTCACTATTGCGCTCCCATTTTCATACACACTGCAAATAGCATTCGCGTCTGCTCCCGACAAGTACAGTGTATTGGACTGAAGAGGAGCTACTGTTCTTGTCAGTTTCCTAAGCAGAGTTGAACTAGATATAGCCCGTGTGTGTAGGAAGCACAGTTCTTTTGTTCTGAGCAAGCTCACTGTTCTCGCCCTAGAGGAAACACAGTAGAGTAAAAGAGTGCACTTTTCTCAAAAGCAGAGCGTGTTTCTTGTAAGGAGAGCTAACGTTTGTTTCCCAGTCCTAAATGGATTTGAATCACATGCAGTTTTTGGTCCTACGAGCAAGAATTGTTTTCTGGTAAGAAGAGTCACTATTGTGTTCCCATTGACATACACAGGGCAAATAGCACTCGCGTCTGTTCCCAGCAAATACAGTGTATTAGACAGAAGAGGAGCTACTGTTCTTGTCAGTTTCTTAAGCAGAGTTGAAGTAGATATGTCCCGTGTGTGTAGGAAGCACAGTTCTTTTGTTCTGAGCAAGCTCACTGTTCGGACCCCATAGGAAACACAGTAGAGTAGAAGAGTGTTCTTTTCTCAATAGCAGAGTGTGTTTCTTCTAAGGCGAGCTAGCGTTTGTTTCCAAGTCCCAAATGGTGTTGAATCACATGCAGTTTCTGGTCCTACAAGCAAGAGTTGTTTTCTGGTAAGAAGAGTCACTATTGCGCTCCCGTTGCCATACACAGGGCAAATAGCACTCGTGTCTGTTCCCAGCAAGTACAGTGTATTTGACTGAAGAGGAGCTACTGTTCTTGTCAGTTTCCTAAGCAGAGTTGAACTAGATATGGCCCGTGTGTGTAGGAAGCACAGTTCTTTTGTTCTGAGCAAGCTCACAGTTCGGACCCCATAGGAAACAAAGTAGAATAGAAGAGTGCTCTTTACTCAAAAGCAGAATGTGTTTCTTGTAAGGCAAGCTAGCGTTTGTTTCCCAGTCCTAAATGGAGTTGAATCCCATGCAGTTTTTGGTCCTACGAGCAAGAGTTGTTTTCTGGTAAGAAGAATCACTGTTGCGCTCCCATTGTCATACACAGGGCAAATAGCACTGGCGTCTGTTCCCAGCATGTAAAGTGTATTGGACTGAAGAGGATCTACTGTTCTTGTCAGTTTCCTAAGCAGAGTTGAACTAGATATGGCCTGTGTGTGTAGGAAGCACAGTTCTTTTGTTCTGAGCAAGCTCACTGTTCTGGCCCTATAGGAAACACAGTAGAGTAGAAGAGTGCTCTTTTCTCAAAAGCAGAGTGTGTTTCTTGTAAGGCGAGCTAGCGTTTGTTTCCAAGTCCTAAATGGAGTTGAATCACATGCAGTTTTTGGCCCTACGAGCAAGAGTTGTTTTCTGGTAAGAAGAGTCACTATTGCGCTCCCATTGCCATACACAGGGCAAATAGCACTCGCGTCTGTTCCCAGCAAGTACAGTGTATTAGACTGAAGAGGAGCTACTGCTCTTGTCAGTTTCCTAAGCAGAGTTGAACTAGATAGGGCCCGTGTGTGTAGGAAGCACAGTTCTTTTGTTCTGAGCAAGCTCACTCTTCTGGCCGTATAGGAAACACAGTAGAGTAGAAGAGTGCTCTTTTCTTAAAAGCAGAGTGTGTTTCTTGTAAGGCGAGCTAGCGTTTGGTTCCCAGTCCAAAATGGAGTTGAATCACATGCAGTTTCTGGTCCTACGAGCAAGAGTTTTTTTTCTGGTAAGAAGAGTCACTTTTGTGCTACCATTGCCATACACAGTGCAAATAGCACTCGCGTCTGTTCCCAGCAAGTACAGTGTATTGGACAGAAGAGTAGCTACTGTTCTTGTCAGTTTCTTAAGCAGAGTTGAAGTTGATATGTCCGCTGTGTGTGAAGCACAGTTCTTTTGTTCTGAGCAAGCTCACTTTTCGGACCCCATAGGAAACAAAGTAGAGTAGAAGAGTGCTCTTTTCTCAAAAGCAGAGTGTGTTTCTTGTAAGGCTAGCTAGTGTTTGTTTCCCAGTCAGAAACGGAGTTGAATCCCATGCAATTTCTGCTACTACGAGGAAGAGTTGTTTTCTAGTAAGAAGAGTCACTATTGCGCTCCCATTTTCATACACACTGCAAATAGCATTCGCGTCTGCTCCCAGCAAGTACAGTGTATTGGACTGAAGAGGAGCTACTGTTCTTGTCAGTTTCCTAAGCAGGGTTGAACTAGATATAGCCCGTGTGTGTAGGAAGCACAGTTCTTTTGTTCTGAGTAAGCTCACTGTTCTTGCTCTATAGGAAACACAGTAGAGTAAAAGAGTGCTCTTTTGTCAAAAGCAGAGTGTGTTTCTTGTAAGGTGAGCTAGCGTTTGTTTCCCAGTCCTAAATGGAGTTGAATCGCATGCAGTTTTTGGTCCTACGAGCAAGGGATGTTTTCTGGTAAGGAAAGTCACTATTGCGCTCCCTTTGCCATACAGAGTTCAAATAGCACTCGCGTCTTTTCCCAGCAAGTACAGTGTATTGGACTGAAGAGGAGCTACTGTTCTTCTCAGTTTCCTAAGCAGAGTTTAACTAGATATGGCCTGTGTGTGTAGGAAGCACAGTTCTTTTGTTCTGAGCAAGCTCACTGTCCTGGCCCTATAGGAAACACAGTAGAGTAGAAGAGTGCTCTTTCCTCAAAAGCAGACTGTGTTTCTTGTTATGCGAGCTAGCTTTTGTTTCCCAGTCCTAAATGAAGTTGAATCACATGCAGTTTCTGGTCCTATGAGCAAGAGTTGTTTTCTGGTAAGAAGAGTCACTATTGTGCTCCCTTTGCCATACACAGGTCAAATAGCACTCGCGTCTGTTCCCAGCAAGTACAGTGTATTGGACTGAAGAGGATCAACTGTTCTTGTCAGTTTCCTAAGCAGAGTTGAACTAGATATGGCCCGTTTTTTTAGGAAGCACAGTTCTTTTGTTCTGAGCAAGCTCACTGTTCGGACCCCATAGGAAACACAGTAGAATAGAAGAGTGCTCTTTTCTCAAAAGCAGAGTGTGTTTCTTGTAAGGCGAGCTAGCATTTGTTTCACAGTCCAAAATCGAGTTGAATCACATGCAGTTTCTGGTCCTATGAGCAAGGGATGTTTTCTGGTAAGGAAAGTCACTATTGTGCTTCCTTTGCCATAAACAGTTCAAATAGCACTCGCGTCTGTTCCCAGCAAGTACTGTGTATTGGACTGAAGAGGAGCTACTGTTCTTGCAGTTTCCTAAGCAGAGTTGAACGAGATATGGCCCGTGTGTGTAGGAAGCACAGTTCTTTTGTTCTGAGCAAGCTCACTGTTCTGGTCCTTTAGGAAACACAGAAGAGTAGAAGAGTGCTCTTTTCTCAAAAGCAGACTGTGTTTCTTATAAGGTGAGCTAGCGTTTGTTTCCCAGTCCTAAATGGAGTTGAATTACATCCAGTTTCTTGTCCTATGAGCAAGAGTTGTTTTCTGGTAAGAAGAGTCACTATTGCGCTCCTATTGCCATACACAGTGCAAAAACACTCGCTACTGTTCTTTGCAAGTACAGTGTATTTGACAGAAGAGGAGCTACTGTTCTTGTCAGTTTCCTAAGCTTCGTTGAACTAGATATGGCCCGTGTGTGTAGGAAGCACAGTTCTTTTGTTCTGAGCAAGCTCACTCTTCTGGCCTATAGGAAACACAGTAGAGTAGAAGAGTGCTCTTTTCTCAAAAGCAGAGTGTATTTCTTGTAAGGCAAGCTTGCATTTGTTTCCCAGTCCTAAATGGAGTTGAATCACATGCAGTTTCTGGTCCTACAAGCAAGAGTTGTTTTCTGGAAAGAGTCACTATTGTGTTCCCTTTGCCATACACAGTGAAATAGCACTTGCGTCTGTTCCCAGCAATTACAGTGTATTGGACTGAAGAGGAGCTACTGCTCTTGTCAGTTTCCTATGCAGAGTTGAACTAGATATAGCCCGTGTGTGTAGGAAGCACAGTTCTTTTGTTCTGAGCAAGCTCACTGTTCGGACCCCATAGGAAACACAGTAGAATAGAAGAGTGCTCTTTTGTCAAAAGCAGAGTCTGTTTCTTGTAAGGCGAGCTAGCGTTTGTTTCCCAGTCCAAAATGGAGTTGAATCACATGCAGTTTTTGGTCCTACGATCAAGAGTTGTTTTCTGGTAAGAAGAGTCACTATTGCGCTCCCATTGTCATACACAGGGCAAATAGCACTGGCGTCTGTGCCCAGCATGTAAAGTGTATTGGACTGAAGAGGATCAACTGTTCTTGTCAGTTTCCTAAGCAGAGTTGAACTAGATATGGCCCGTGTGTGTAGGAAGCACAGTTCTTTTGTTCTGAGCAAGGTCACTGTTTGGACCCCATAGGAAACACAGTACAATAGAAGAGTGCTCTTTTCTCAAAAGCAGAGTGTGTTTCTTGTAAGGTGAGCTAGCGTTTGTTTCCCAGTCCAAAATGGACTTGAATCACATGCAGTTTCTGGTCCTACGAGCAAGGGAAGTTTTCTGGTAAGTTAAGTCACTATTGTGCTCCCTTTGCAATAAACAGTGCAAATAGCACTCGCGTCTGTTCCCAGCAAGTACAGTGTATTCGACAGAAGAGGAACTACTGTTCTTGTCAGTTTCCTAAGCAGAGTTGAACTAGCTATGGCCCGTGTGTGTAGGAAGCACAGTTCTTTTGTTCTGAGCAAGCTCACTGTTCTGGCCCTATAGGAAACACAGTAGAGTAGAAGAGTGCTCTTTCCTCAAAAGCAGACTGTGTTTCTTGTAAGGCGAGCTAGCTTTTGTTTCCCAGTCCTAAATGGAGTTGAATCACATGCAGTTTCTGGTCCTATGAGCAAGAGTTGTTTTCTGGTAAGAAGAGTCACTATTGTGCTCCCTTTGCCATACACAGGTCAAATAGCACTCGCGTCTGTTCCCAGCAAGTAAAGTGTATTGGACTGAAGAGGATCAACTGTTCTTGTCAGTTTCCTAAGCAGAGTTGAACTAGATATGGCCCGTTTTTTTAGGAAGCACAGTTCTTTTGTTCTAAGCAAGCTCACTGTTCGGACCCCATAGGAAACACAGTAGAATAGAAGAGTGCTCTTTTCTCAAAAGCAGAGTGTGTTTCTTGTAAAGCGAACTAGTGTTTGTTTCCCAGTCCTAAATAGAGTTGAATCACATGCAGTTTCTGGTCCTATGAGCAAGAGTTGTTTTCTGGTAAGAAGAGTCACTATTGTGCTCCCATTGTCATACACAGGGAAAATAGCACTGGGGTCTGTTCCCTTCATGTACAGTGTATTGGACTGAAGATGATCTAATGTTCTTGTCAGTTTCCTAAGCAGAGTTGAACTAGATATGGCCCGTGTGTGTAGGAAGCACAGTTCTTTTGTTCTGAGCAAGCTCACTTTTCGGACCCCATAGGAAACACAGTAGAATAGAAGAGTGCTCTTTTCTCAAAAGCAGAGTGTGTTTCTTGTAAGGCAAGCTAGCGTTTGTTTCCCAGTCCAAAATCGAGATGAATCACATGCAGTTTCTGGTCCTATGAGCAAGGGATGTTTTCTGGTAAGGAAAGTCACTATTGTGCTCCCTTTGCCATAAACAGTGCAAATAGCACTCGCGTCTGTTCCCAGCAAGTACTGTGTATTGGACTGAAGAGGAGCTACTGTTCTTGTCAGTTTCCTAAGCAGAGTTGAACTAGATATGGCCCGTGTGTGTAGGAAGCACAGTTCTTTTGTTCTGAGCAAGCTCACTCTTCTGGTCCTTTAGGAAACACAGAAGAGTAGAAGAGTGCTCTTTTCTCAAAAGCAGAGTGTGTTTCTTGTAAGGTGAGCTAGCATTTGTTTCCCAGTCCTAAATGGAGTTGAATTACATGCAGTTTCTTGTCCTATGAGCAAAAGTTGTTTGCTGGTAAGAAGAGTCACTATTGCGCTCCTATTGCCATACACAGTGCAAAAACACTCGCTACTGTTCTTTGCAAGTACAGTGTATTTGACAGAAGAGGAGCTACTGTTCTTGTCAGTTTCCTAAGCTTCATTGAACTAGATATGGTTCGTGTGTGTAGGACTCACAGTTCTTTTGTTCTGAGCAAGCTCACTCTTCTGGCCTATATGAAACACAGTAGAGTAGAAGAGTGCTCTTTTCTCAAAAGCAGAGTGTGTTTCTTGTAAGGCGAGCTTGCGTTTGTTTCCCAGTCCTAAATGGAGTTGAATAACATGCAGTTTCTGGTCGTACAAGCAAGAGTTGTTTTCTGGAAAGGAAAGTCACTATTGTGTTCCCTTTGCCATACACAGTGCAAATAGCACTCGCGTCTGTTCCCAGCAATTACAGTGTATTGGACTGAAGAGGAGCTACTGCTCTTGTCAGTTTCCTAAGCAGAGCTGAACTAGATATAGCCCTTGTGTGTAGGAAGCATAGTTCTTTTGTTCTGAGCAAGCTCACTGTTCGGACTCCATAGGAAACACAGTAGAATAGAAGAGTGCTCTTTTCTCAAAAGCAGAGTGTGTTTCTTGTTAGGCGAGCTAGCGTTTGTTTCCCAGTCCTAAATGGAGTTCAATCACATGCAGTTTCTGGTCCTACGAGCAAGAGTTGTTTTCTGGCAAGAAGAGTCACAATTTCACTCCCATTGCCATGCACAGGGCAAATAGCACTCGCGTCTGCTCCCAGCAAGTACAGTGTATTGGACTGAAGAGGAGCTACTGTTCTTGTCAGTTTCCTAAGCAGAGTTGAACTAGATATAGGCCGTGTGTGTAGAAAGCACAGTTCTTTTGTTCTGAGCAAGCTCACTGTTCTGGCCCTGTAGGAAACACAGTAGAGTAGAGGAGTGCTCTTTTCTCAAAAGCAGAGTGTGTTTCTTGTAAGGCGAGCTAGCGTTTGTTTCCCAGTCCTAAATTGAATTGAATCACATGCAGTTTCTGATCCTAGGAGCAAGACTTGTTTTCTGGTAAGAAGAGTCACTATTGCGCTCCCATTGACATACACAGGGCAAATAGCACAGGCGTCTGTTCCCAGCATGTACAGTGTATTGGACTGAAGAGGATCTACTGTTCTTGTCAGTTTCCTAAGCAGAGTTGAACTAATATGGCCCGTGTGTGTAGGAAGCACAGTTCTTTTGTTCTGAGCAAGCTCACTGTTTTGGCCCTATAGGAAACACAGTAGAATAGAAGAGTGCTCTTTTCTCAAAAGCAGAGTGTGTTTCTTGTAAGGCGAGCTAGGGTTTGTTTCCCAGTCCAAAATCGAGTTGAATCACATGCAGTTTCTGGTCCTACCAGCAAGGGATGTTTTCTGGTAATGAAAGTCACTATTGTGCTCCCTTTGCCATAAACAGTGCAAATAGCACTCGCATCTGTTCCCAGCAAGTACAGTGTATTCGACAGAAGAGGACCTACTGTTCTTGTCAGTTTCCTAAGCAGAGTTGAACTAGCTATGGCCCGTGTGTGTAGGAAGCACAGTTCTTTTGTTCTGAGCAAGCTCACTGTTCTGTCCCTATAGGAAACACAGTAGAGTAGAAGAGTGCTCTTTCCTCAAAAGCAGACTGTGTTTCTTGTAAGGCGAGCTAGCTTTTGTTTCCCAGTCCTAAATGGAGTTGAATCACATGCAGTTTCTGGTCCTATGAGCAAGAGTTGTTTTCTGGTAAGAAGAGTCACTATTGTGCTCCCTTTGCCATACACAGGTCAAATAGCACTCGCGTCTGTTCCCAGCAAGTAAAGTGTATTGGACTGAAGAGGATCAACTGTTCTTGTCAGTTTCCTAAGCAGAGTTGAACTAGATATGGCCCGTTTTTTTAGGAAGCACAGTTCTTTTGTTCTAAGCAAGCTCACTGTTCGGACCCCATAGGAAAAACAGTAGAATAGAAGAGTGCTCTTTTCTCAAAAGCAGAGTGTGTTTCTTGTAAAGCGAACTAGTGTTTGTTTCCCAGTCCTAAATGGAGTTGAATCACATGCAGTTTCTGGTCCTATGAGCAAGAGTTGTTTTCTGGTAAGAAGAGTCACTATTGTGCTCCCATTGTCATACACAGGGAAAATAGCACTGGGGTCTGTTCCCTTCATGTGCAGTGTATTGGACTGAAGATGATCTAATGTTCTTGTCAGTTTCCTAAGCAGAGTTGAACTAGATATGGCCCGTGTGTGTAGGAAGCACAGTTCTTTTGTTCTGAGCAAGCTCACTTTTCGGACCCCATAGGAAACACAGTAGAATAGAAGAGTGCTCTTTTCTCAAAAGCAGAGTGTGTTTCTTGTAAGGCGAGCTAGCGTTTGTTTCCCAGTCCAAAATCAAGATGAATCACATGCAGTTTCTGGTCCTATGAGCAAGGGATGTTTTCTGGTAAGGAAAGTCACTATTGTGCTCCCCTTGCCATAAACAGTGCAAATAGCACTCGCGTCTGTTCCCAGCAAGTACTGTGTATTGGACTGAAGAGGAGCTACTGTTCTTGTCAGTTTCCTAAGCAGAGTTGAACTAGATATGGCCCGTGTGTGTAGGAAGCACAGTTCTTTTGTTCTGAGCAAGCTCACTCTTCTGGTCCTTTAGGAAACACAGAAGAGTAGAAGAGTGCTCTTTTCTCAAAAGCAGAGTGTGTTTCTTGTAAGGTGAGCTAGCATTTGTTTCCCAGTCCTAAATGGAGTTGAATTACATGCAGTTTCTTGTCCTATGAGCAAAAGTTGTTTTCTGGTAAGAAGAGGCACTATTGCGCTCCTATTGCCATACACAGTGCAAAAACACTCGCTACTGTTCTTTGCAAGTACAGTGTATTTGACAGAAGAGGAGCTACTGTTCTTGTCAGTTTCCTAAGCTTCGTTGAACTAGATATGGCTCGTGTGTGTAGGACTCACAGTTCTTTTGTTCTGAGCAAGCTCACTCTTCTGGCCTATAGGAAACACAGTAGAGTAGAAGAGTGCTCTTTTCTCAAAAGCAGAGTGTGTTTCTTGTAAGGCGAGCTTGCATTTGTTTCCCAGTCCTAAATGGAGTTGAATAACATGCAGTTTCTATTCCTACAAGCAAGAGTTGTTTTCTGGAAAGGAAAGTCACTATTGTGTTCCCTTTGCCATACACAGTGCAAATAGCACTCGCGTCTGTTCCCAGCAATTACAGTGTATTGGACTGAAGAGGAGCTACTGCTCTTATCAGTTTCCTAAGCAGAGTTGAACTAGATATAGCCCGTGTGTGTAGGAAGCACAGTTCTTTTGTTCTGAGCAAGCTCACTGTTCGGACCCCATAGTAAACACAGAAGAGTAGAAGAGTGCTCTTTTCTCAAAAGCAGAGTTTGTTTCTTGTAAGGCAAGCTAGCGTTTGTTTCCTAGTCCTAAATGGAGATAAATCACATGCAGTTTCTGGTCCTACGAACAAGAGTTGTTTTCTGGTAAGAAGAGTCACTGTTGCGCTCCCATTGCAACACACAGTGCAAATAGCACTCGCGTCTGCTCCCGATAAGTACAGTGTATTGGACTGAAGAGGAGCTACTGTTCTTGTCAGTTTCCTAAGCAGAGTTGAACTAGATATAGCCCGTGTGTGTAGGAAGCACAGTTCTTTTGTTCTGAGCAAGCTCACTGTTCTCGCCCTAGAGGAAACACAGTAGAGTAGAAGAGTGCACTTTTCTCAAAAGCAGAGCGTGTTTCTTGTAAGGAGAGCTAGCGTTTGTTTCCCAGTCCTAAATGGATTTGAATCACATGCAGTTTTTGGTCCTACGAGCAAGAATTGTTTTCTGGTAAGAAGAGTCACTATTGTGTTCCCATTGACATACACAGGGCAAATAGCACTCGCGTATGTTTCCAGCAAATACAGTGTATTAGACAGAAGAGGAGCTACTGTTCTTGACAGTTTCTTAAGCAGAGTTGAAGTAGATAGGTCCCGTTTGTGTAGGAAGCACAGTTCTTTTGTTCTGAGCAAGCTCACTGTTCGGACCCCATAGGAAACACAGTAGAGTAGAAGAGTGCTCTTTTCTCAAAAGCAGAGTGTGTTTCTTGTAAGGCGAGCTAGCGTTTGTTTCCAAGTCCCAAATGGTGTTGAATCACATGCAGTTTCTGGTCCTACAAGCAAGAGTTGTTTTCTGGTAAGAAGAGTCACTATTGTGCTCCGTTGCCATACACAGGGCAAATAGCACTCGTGTCTGTTCCCAGCAAGTACAGTGTATTTGACTGAAGAGGAGCTACTGTTCTTGTCAGTTTCCTAAGCAGAGTTGAACTAGATATGGCCCGTGTGTGTAGGAAGCACAGTTCTTTTGTTCTGAGCAAGCTCACAGTTCGGACCCCATAGGAAACACAGTAGAATAGAAGAGTGCTCTTTACTCAAAAGCAGATTGTGTTTTTTGTAAGGCAAGCTAGCGTTTGTTTCCCAGTCCTAAATGGAGTTGAATCGCATGCAGTTTTGGTCCTACGAGCAAGAGTTGTTTTCTGGTAAGAAGAATCACTATTTCGCTCCCATTGTCATACACAGGGCAAATAGCACTGGCGTCTGTTCCCAGCATGTAAAGTGTATTGGACTGAAGAGGATCTACTGTTCTTGTCAGTTTCCTAAGCAGAGTTGAACTAGATATGGCCTGTGTGTTTAGGAAGCACAGTTCTTTTGTTCTGAGCAAGCTCACTGTTCTGGCCCTATAGGAAACACAGTAGAGTAGAAGAGTGCTCTTTTCTCAAAAGCAGAGTGTGTTTCTTGTAAGGCGAGCTAGCGTTTGTCTCCAAGTCCTAAATGGAGTTGAATCACATGCAGTTTTTAGCCCTACGAGCAAGAGTTGTTTTCTGGTAAGAAGAGTCACTATTGCGCTCCCATTGCCATACACAGGGCAAATAGCACTCGCGTCTGTTCCCAGCAAGTACAGTGTATTAGACTGAAGAGGAGCTACTGTTCCTGTCAGTTTCCTAAGCAGAGTTGAACTAGATAGGGCCCGTGTGTGTAGGAAGCACAGTTCTTTTGTTCTGAGCAAGCTCACTCTTCTGGCCGTATAGGAAACACATTAGAGTAGAAGAGTGCTCTTTTCTTAAAAGCAGAGTGTGTTTCTTGTAAGGCGAGCTAGCGTTTGGTTCCCAGTCCAAAATGGAGTTGAATCACATGCAGTTTCTGGTCCTACGAGCAAGAGATTTTTTTCTGGTAAGAAGAGTCACTTTTGTGCTACCATTGCCATACACAGTGCAAATAGCACTCGCGTCTGTTCCCAGCAAGTACAGTGTATTGGACAGAAGAGTAGCTACTGTTCTTGTCAGTTTCTTAAGCAGAGTTGAAGTAGATATGTCCGCTGTGTGTGAAGCACAGTTCTTTTGTTCTGAGCAAGCTCAATTTTCGGACCCCATAGGAAACAAAGTAGAGTAGAAGAGTGCTCTTTTCTGAAAAGCAGAGTGTGTTTCTTGTAAGGATAGCTAGTGTTTGTTTCCCAGTCAGAAACCGAGTTGAATCCCATGCAATTTCTACTACTACGAGGAAGAGTTGTTTTCTGGTAAGAAGAGTCACTATTGCGCTCCCATTTTCATACACACTGCAAATAGCATTCGCGTCTGCTCCCAGCAAGTACAGTGTATTGGACTGAAGAGGAGCTACTGTTCTTGTCAGTTTCCTAAGCAGAGTTGAACTAGATATAGCCCGTGTGTGTAGGAAGCACAGTTCTTTTGTTCTGAGCAAGCTCACTGTTCTTGCTCTATAGGAAACACAGTAGAGTAAAAGAGTGCTCTTTTCTCAAAAGCAGAGTGTGTTTCTTGTAAGGTGAGCTAGCGTTTGTTTCCCAGTCCTAAATGGAGTTGAATCGCATGCAGTTTTTGGTCCTACGAGCAAGGGATGTTTTCTGGTAAGGAAAGTCACTATTGTGCTCCCTTTGCCATACAGAGTTCAAATAGCACTCGCGTCTTTTCCCAGCAAGTACAGTGTATTGGACCGAAGAGGAGCTACTGTTCTTCTCAGTTTCCTAAGCAGAGTTGAACTAGATATGGCCTGTGTGTGTAGGAAGCACAGTTGTTTTGTTCTGAGCAAGCTCACTGTTCTGGCTCTATAGGAAACACAGTAGAGTAGAAAAGTGCTCTTTTATCAAAAGCAGAGTGTGTTTCTTGTAAGGCGAGCTAGCGTTTGTTTCCCAGTCCCAAATGGAGTTGAATCACATGCAGTTTCTGATCCTAGGAGCAAGAGTTGTTTTCTGGTAAGAAGAGTCACTATTGCGCTCCCATTGTCATACACAGGGCAAATATCACTGGCGTCTGTTGCCAGCATGTACAGTGTATTGGACTGAAGAGGATCTACTGTTCTTGTCAGTTTCCTAAGCAGAGTTGAACTAGATATAGCCCATGTGTGTAGGAAGCACATTCTTTTGTTCTGAGCAAGCTCACTGTTTTGGCCCTATAGGAAACACAGTAGAGTAGAAGAGTGCTCTTTCCTCAAAAGCAGACTGTGTTTCTTATAATGCGAGCTAGCTTTTGTTTCCCAGTCCTAAATGGAGTTGAATCACATGCAGTTTTTGGCCCTACCAGCAAGAGTTTTTTTCTGGTAAGAAGAGTCACTATTGCGCTCCCATTGCCATACACAGGGCAAATAGCACTCGCGTCTGTTCCCAGCAAGTACAGTGTATTAGACTGAAGAGGAGCTACTGTTCTTGTCAGTTTCCTAAGCAGAGTTGAACTAGACAGGGCCCGTGTGTGTAGGAAGCACAGTTGTTTTGTTCTGAGCAAGCTCACTCTTATGGCCGTATAGGAAACACAGTAGAGTAGAAGAGTGCTCTTTTCTTAAAAGCAGAGTGTGTTTCTTGTAAGGCGAGCTAGCGTTTGGTTCCCAGTCCAAAATGGAGTTGAATCACATGCAGTTTCTGGTCCTACGAGCAAGAGTTTTTTTCTGGTAAGAAGAGTCACTTTTGTGCTACCATTGCCATACACATTGCAAATAGCACTCGCGTCTGTTCCCAGCAAGTACAGTGTATTGGACAGAAGAGTAGCTACTGTTCTTGTCAGTTTCTTAAGCAGAGTTGAAGTAGATATGTCCTCTGTGTGTGAAGCACAGTTCTTTTGTTCTGAGCAAGCTCACTTTTCGGACCCCATAGGAAACAAAGTAGAGTAGAAGAGTGCTCCTTTCTCAAAAGCAGAGTGTGTTTCTTGTAAGGCTAGCTAGTGTTTGTTTCCCAGTCAGAAACGGAGTTGAATCCCATGCAATTTCTGCTACTACGAGGAAGAGTTGTTTTCTGGTAAGAAGAGTCACTATTGCGCTCCCATTTTCGTACACACTGCAAATAGCATTCGCGTCTGCTCCCAGGAAGTACAGTATATTGGACTGAAGAGGATCTACTGTTCTTGTCAGTTTCCTAAGCAGAGTTGAACTAGATATAGCCCATGTGTGTAGGAAGCACATTCTTTTGTTCTGAGCAAGCTCACTGTTTTGGCCCTATAGGAAACACAGTAGAGTAGAAGAGTGCTCTTTCCTCAAAAGCAGACTGTGTTTCTTGTAATGCGAGCTAGCTTTTGTTTCCCAGTCCTAAATGGAGTTGAATCACATGCAGTTTCTGGTCCTATGAGCAAGAGTTGTTTCTGGTAAGAAGAGTCACTATTGTGCTCCCTTTGCCATACACAGGTAAAATAGCACTCGCGTCTGTTCCCAGCAAGTACAGTGTATTGGACTGAAGAGGATCAACTGTTCTTGTCAGTTTCCTAAGCAGAGTTGAACTAGATATGGCCCGTTTTTTTAGGAAGCACAGTTCTTTTGTTCTGAGCAAGCTCACTGTTCGGACCCCATAGGAAACACAGTAGAATAGAAGAGTGCTCTTTTCTCAAAAGCAGAGTGTGTTTCTTGTAAGGCGAGCTAGCGTTTGTTTCACAGTCCAAAATCGAGTTGAATCACATGCAGTTTCTGGTCCTATGAGCAAGGGATGTTTTCTGGTAAGGAAAGTCACTATTGTGCTCCCTTTGCCATAAACAGTGCAAATAGCACTCGCGTCTGTTCCCAGCAAGTACTGTGTATTGGACTGAAGAGGAGCTACTGTTCTTGTCAGTTTCCTAAGCAGAGTTGAACGAGATATGGCCCGTGTGTGTAGGAAGCACAGTTCTTTTGTTCTGAGCAAGCTCACTGTTCTGGTCCTTTAGGAAACACAGAAGAGTAGAAGAGTGCTCTTTTGTCAAAAGCAGAGTGTGTTTCTTGTAAGGTGAGCTAGTGTTTGTTTCCCAGTCCTAAATGGAGTTGAATTACATCCAGTTTCTTGTCCTATGAGTAAGAGTTGTTTTCTGGTAAGAAGAGTCACTATTGCGCTCCTATTGCCATACACAGTGCAAAAACACTCGCTACTGTTCTTTGCAAGTACAGTGTATTTGACAGAAGAGGAGCTACTGTTCTTGTCAGTTTCCTAAGCTTCGTTGAACTAGATATGGCCCGTGTGTGTAGGAAGCACAGTTCTTTTGTTCTGAGCAAGCTCACTCTTCTGGCCTATAGGAAACACAGTATTGTAGAAGATTGCTCTTTTCTCAAAAGCAGAGTGTATTTCTTGTAAGGCGAGCTTGCATTTGTTTCCCAGTCCTAAATGGAGTTGAATCACATGCAGTTTCTGGTCCTACAAGCAAGAGTTGTTTTCTGAAAAGGAAAGTCACTATTGTGTTCCCTTTGCCATACACTGTGAAATAGCACTTGCGTCTGTTCCCAGCAATTACAGTGTATTGGACTGAAGAGGAGCTACTGCTCTTGTCAGTTTCCTATGCAGAGTTGAACTAGATATAGCCCGTGTGTGTAGGAAGCACAGTTCTTTTGTTCTGAGCAAGCTCACTGTTCGGACCCCATAGGAAACACAGTAGAATAGAAGAGTGCTCTTTTGTCAAAAGCAGAGTGTGTTTCTTGTAAGGCGAGCTAGCGTTTGTTTCCCAGTCCAAAATGGAGTTGAATCACATGCAGTTTCTGGTCCTACGATCAAGAGTTGTTTTCTGGTAAGAAGAGTCACTATTGCGCTCCCATTGTCATACACAGGGCAAATAGCACTGGCGTCTGTGCCCAGCATGTAAAGTGTATTGGACTGAAGAGGATCAACTGTTCTTGTCAGTTTCCTAAGCAGAGTTGAACTAGATATGGCCCGTGTGTGTAGGAAGCACAGTTCTTTTGTTCTGAGCAAGGTCACTGTTCGGACCCCATAGGAAACACAGTACAATAGAAGATTGCTCTTTTCTTAAAAGCAGAGTGTGTTTCTTCTAAGGCGAGCTAGCGTTTGTTTCCCAGTCCAAAATGGACTTGAATTACATGCAGTTTCTGGTCCTACGAGCAAGGGAAGTTTTCTGGTAAGTTAAGTCACTATTGTCACCCTTTGCAATAAACAGTGCAAATAGCACTCGCGTCTGTTCCCAGCAAGTACAGTGTATTCGACAGAAGAGGACCTACTGTTCTTGTCAGTTTCCTAAGCAGAGTTGAACTAGCTATGGCCCGTGTCTGTAGGAAGCACAGTTCTTTTATTCTGAGCAAACTCACTGTTCTGGCCCCATAGGAAACACAGAAGAGTAGAAGAGTGCTCTTTTCTCAGAAGCAGAGTTTGTTTCTTGTAAGGCGAGCTAGCGTTTGTTTCCCAGTCCTAAATGGAGTTGAATCACATGCAGTTTCTGGTCCTATGAGCAAGAGTAGTTTTCTGGTAAGAAGAGTCACTATTGTGCTACCTTTGCCATACACAGTTAAAATAGCACTCCCGTCTGTTCCCAGCAAGTACAGTGTATTCGACAGAAGAGGAGCTACAGTTCTTGTTTGTTTCCTAAGGAGAGTTGAACTAGATATGGCCCGTGTGTGTGAAGCACAGTTCTTTTGTTCTGAGCAAGCTCACTGTTCGGACACCATAGAAAACACAGTAGAGTAGAAGAGTGCTCTTTTCTCACAACCAGAGTGTGTTTCTTGTAAGGCTATCTAGTGTTTGTTTCCCAGTCAGAAACGGAGTTGAATCCCATGCAGTTTCTGGTCCTACGAGCAAGAGTTTTTTTCTGGTAAGAAGAGTAACTATTGGCTACCATTGCCATGCACAGGGCAAATAGCATTCGCGTCTGCTCCCAGCAAGTACAGTGTATTGGACTGAAGAGGAGCTACTGTTCTTGTCAGTTTCCTAAGCAGAGTTGAACTAGATATAGGCCGTGTGTGTAGAAAGCACAGTTCTTTTGTTCTGAGCAAGCTCACTGTTCTGGCCCTGTAGGAAACACAGTAGAGTAGAAGAGTGCTCTTTTCTCAAAAGCAGAGTGTGTTTCTTGTAAGGCGAGCTAGCGTTTGTTTCCCAGTCCTAAATTGAATTGAATCACATGCAGTTTCTGATCCTAGGAGCAAGACTTGTTTTCTGGAAAAAGAGTCACTATTGCGCTCCCATTGACATACACAGGGCAAATAGCACAGGCGTCTGTTCCCAGCATGTACAGTGTATTGGACTGAAGGGGATCTACTGTTCTTGTCAGTTTCCTAAGCAGAGTTGAACTAGATATGGCCCGTGTGTGTAGGAAGCACAGTTCTTTTGTTCTGAGCAAGCTCACTGTTTTGGCCCTATAGGAAACACAGTAGAATAGAAGAGTGCTCTTTTCTCAAAAGCAGAGTGTGTTTCTTGTAAAGCGAACTAGTGTTTGTTTCCCAGTCCCAAAAGGAGTTGAATCACATGCAGTTTCTGGTCCTATGAGCAAGAGTTGTTTTCTGGTAAGAAGAGTCACTATTGTGCTCCCATTGTCATACACAGGGAAAATAGCACTGGGGTCTGTTCCCTTCATGTACAGTGTATTGGACTGAAGATGATCTAATGTTCTTGTCAGTTTCCTAAGCAGAGTTGAACTAGATATGGCCCGTGTGTGTAGGAAGCACAGTTCTTTTTTTCTGAGCAAGCTCACTTTTCGGACCCCATAGGAAACACAGTAGAATAGAAGAGTGCTCTTTTCTCAAAAGCAGAGTGTGTTTCTTGTAAGGCGAGCTAGCGTTTGTTTCCCAGTCCAAAATCGAGATGAATCACATGCAGTTTCTGGTCCTATGAGCAAGGGATGTTTTCTGGTAAGGAAAGTCACTATTGTGCTCCCTTTGCCATAAACAGTGCAAATAGCACTCGCGTCTGTTCCCAGCAAGTACTGTGTATTGGACTGAAGAGGAGCTACTGTTCTTGTCAGTTTCCTAAGCAGAGTTGAACTAGATATGGCCCGTGTGTGTAGGAAGCACAGTTCTTTTGTTCTGAGCAAGCTCACTCTTCTGGTCCTTTAGGAAACACAGAAGAGTAGAAGAGTGCTCTTTTCTCAAAAGCAGAGTGTGTTTCTTGTAAGGTGAGCTAGCATTTGTTTCCCAGTCCTAAATGGAGTTGAATTACATGCAGTTTCTTGTCCTATGAGCAAAAGTTGTTTTTCTGGTAAGAAGAGTCACTATTGCGCTCCTATTGCCATACACAGTGCAAAAACACTCGCTACTGTTCTTTGCAAGTACAGTGTATTTGACAGAAGCGGAGCTACTGTTCTTGTCAGTTTCCTAAGCTTCGTTGAACTAGATATGGCCCGTGTGTGTAGGACTCACAGTTCTTTTGTTCTGAGCAAGCTCACTCTTCTGGCCTATAGGAAACACAGTAGAGTAGAAGAGTGCTCTTTTCTCAAAAGCAGAGTGTGTGTTTCTTGTAAAGCGAGCTTGCGTTTGTTTCCCAGTCCTAAATGGAGTTGAATAACATGCAGTTTCTGGTCCTACAAGCAAGAGTTGTTTTCTGGAAAGGAGAGTCACTATTGTGTTCCCTTTGCCATACACAGTGCAAATAGCACTCGCGTCTGTTTCCAGCAATTACAGTGTATTGGACTGAAGAGGAGCTACTGCTCTTGTCAGTTTCCTAAGCAGAGTTGAACTAGATATAGGCCCGAGTGTGTAGGAAGCACAGTTCTTTTTGTTCTGAGCAAGCTCACTGTTCAGACTCCATAGGAAACACAGTAGAATAGAAGAGTGCTCTTTTGTCAAAAGCAGAGTGGTGTTTCTTGTAAGGCGAGCTAGCGTTTGTTTCCCAGTCCTAAATGGAGTTGAATCACATGCAGTTTCTGGTCCTACGAGCAAGAGTTGTTTTCTGGCAAGAAGAGTCACTATTGTGCTCCCATTGTCATACACAGGACAAATAGCACTGGTGTCTGTTCCCAGCATGTAAAGTGTATTGGACTGAAGATGATCTACTGTTCTTGTCAGTTTCCTAAGCAGAGTTGAACTAGATATGGCCCGTGTGTGTGTAGGAAGCACAGTTCTTTTGTTCTGAGCAAGGTCACTGTTCGGACCCCATAGGAAACACAGTACAATAGAAGAGTGCTCTTTTCTCAAAAGCAGAGTGTGTTTCTTGTAAGGCGAGCTAGCGTTTGTTTCCCAGTCCAAAATGGACTTGAATCACATGCAGTTTCTGGACCTACGAGCAAGGGAAGTTTTCTGGTAAGTTAAGTCACTATTGTGCTCCCTTTGCAATAAACAGTGCAAATAGCACTCGCGTCTGTTCCCAGCAAGTACAGTGTATTGGACTGAAGAGGAACTACTGCTCTTGTCAGTTTCCTAAGCAGAGTTGAACTAGCTATGGCCCGTGTGCGTAGGAAGCACAGTTCTTTTGTTCTGAGCAAGTTCACTGTTCTGGCCCTATAGGAAACACAGAAGAGTAGAAGAGTGCTCTTTTCTCAGAAGCAGAGTTTGTTTCTTGTAAGGCTAGCTAGCGTTTGTTTCCCAGTCCTAAATGGAGTTGAATCACATGCAGTTTCTGGTCCTATGAGCAAGAGTTGTTTTCTGGTAAGAAGAGTCACTATTGTGCTACCATTGCCATACACAGTTAAAATAGCACTCGCGTCCGTTCCCAGCAAGTACAGTGTATTCGACAGAAGAGGAGCTACAGTTCTTGTTTGTTTCCTAAGGAGAGTTAAACTAGATATGGCCCGTGTGTGTGAAGCACAGTTCTTTTGTTCTGAGCAAGCTCACAGTTCGGACCCCATAGGAAACACAGTAGAATAGAAGAGTGCTCTTTACTCAAAAGCAGAGTGTGTTTCTTGTAAGGCAAGCTAGCGTTTGTTTCCCAGTCCTAAATGGAGTTGAATCCCATGCAGTTTTTGGTCCTACGAGCAAGAGTTGTTTTCTGGTAAGAAGAATCACTATTGCGCTCCCATTGTCATACACAGGGCAAATAGCACTGGCGTCTGTTCCCAGCATGTAAAGTGTATTGGACTGAAGAGGATCTACTGTTCTTGTCAGGTTCCTAAGCAGAGTTGAACTAGATATGGCCATGTGTGTAGGAAGCACAGTTCTTTTGTTCTGAGCAAGCTCTATTTTCGGACCAAATAGTAAACACAGTAGAGAAGAAGAGTGCTCTTTTCTCAAAAGCAGAGTGTGTTTCTTGTAAGGCTAGCTATTGTTTGTTTCCCAGTTCTAAATGGAGTTGAATCACATGCAGTTTTTGATCCTATGAGCAAGGGATATTTTCTGTTAAGGAAAGTCACTATTGTGCTCCCTTTGACATAAAAAGTGCAAATAGCACTCGCGTCTGTTCCCAGCAAGTACTGTGTATTGGACTGAAGAGGATCTACTGTTCTTGTCAGTTTCCTAAGCAGAGTTGAACGAGATATGGCCCGTGTGTGTAGGAAGCACAGTTCTTTTGTTCTGAGCAAGCTCACTGTTCTGGTTCTTTAGGAAACACAGAAGAGTAGAAGAGTGCTCTTTTCTCAAAAGCAGAGTGTGTTTCTTGTAAGGTGAGCTAGCGTTTGTTTCCCAGTTCTAAATGGAGTTGAATTACATCCAGTTTCTTGTCCTATGAGCAAGAGTTGGTTTCTGGTAAGAAGTGTCGCTATTGCGCTCCTATTGCCGAACACAGTGCCAACAACACTCGCTACTGTTCTTTGCAAGTACAGTGTATTGGACTGAAGAGGATCTACTGTTCTTGTCAGTTTCCTAAGAAGAGTTGAACTAGATATAGCCCATGTGTGTAGGAAGCACATTCTTTTGTTCTGAGCAAACTCACTCTTTTGGCCCTATAGGAAACACAGTAGAGTAGAAGAGTACTCTTTTCTCAAAAGCAGACTGTGTTTCTTGTAAGGCGAGCTAGCTTTTGTTTCCCAGTCCTAAATGGAGTTGAATCACATGCAGTTTCTGGTCCTATGAACAAGAGTTGTTTTCTGGTAAGAAGAGTCACTATTGTGCTCCCTTTGCCGTTCACAAGGCTAAAAGCACTCGCGTCTGTTCCCAGCAAGTACAGTGTATTGGACTGAAGAGGATCTACTGTTCTTGTCAGTTTCCTAAGCAGAGTTGAACTAGATGTGGCCCGTGTGTGTAGGAAGCACAGTTTTTTTGTTCTGAGCAAGCTCACTGTTCGGACCCCATAGAAAACACAGTAGAATAGAAGAGCTCTCTTTTCTCAAAAGCAGAGTGTGTTTCTTGTAAGGCGAGCTAGCGTTTGTTTCCCAGTCCAAAATTGAGTTGAATCACATGCAGTTTCTGGTCCTACGAGCAAGGGATGTTTTCTGGTAAGGAAAGTCACTATTGTGCTCCCTTTGCCATAAACAGTGCAAATAGCACTCGCGTCTGTTCCCAGCAAGTACAGTGTATTGGACTGAAGAAGAGCTACTCTTCTTGTCAGTTTCCTAAGCAGAGTTGAATTAGACATGGCCCGTGTGTGTAGGAAGCACAGTTCTTTTGTTCTGAGCAAGCTCACTGTTCTGGCCCTATGGGAAACACAGAAGAGTAGAAGAGTGCTCTTTCCTCAGAAGCAGAGTGTGTTTCTTGTAAGGTGAGCTAGCGTTTGTTTCCCAGTCCTAAATGGAGTTGAATCACATGCAGTTTCTCGTCCTACGAGCAAGAGTTGTTTTCTGGTAAGAAGAGTCACTATTGTGCTACCATTGCCATACACAGTGCAAATAGCACTCGCGTCTGTTCCCAGCAAGTACAGTGTATTGGACAGAAGAGGAGCTACTGTTCTTGTCAGTTTTTTAAGCAGAATTGAACTAGCTATGGCCCGTGTGTGTAGGAAGCACAGTTCTTTTGTTCTGAGCAAGCTCAATTTTTGGACCAAATAGTAAACACAGTAGAGTAGAAGAGTGCTCTTTTCTCAAAAGCAGAGTGTGTTTCTTGTAAGGCTAGCTAGTGTTTGTTTCCCAATTCTAAAGGGAGTTGAATCACATGCAGTTTTTGGTCCTATGAGCAAGGGATGTTTTCTGGTAAGGAAAGTCACTATTGTGCTCCCTTTGCCATAAACAGTGCAAATAGCACTCGCGTCTGTTCCCAGCAAGTACTGTGTATTGGACTGAAGAGGAGCTACTGTTCTTGTCAGTTTCCTAAACAGAGTTGAACTAGATATGGCCCGTGTGTGTAGGAAGCACAGTTCTTTTGTTCTGAGCAAGCTCACTGTTCTGGTCCTTTAGGAAACACAGAAGAGTAGAAGAGTGCTCTTTTCTCAAAAGCAGAGTGTGTTTCTTGTAAGGCGAGCTAGCGTTTGTTTCCCAGTCCTAAATGGAGTTGAATTACATGCAGTTTCTTGTCCTATGAGCAAGAGTTGTTTTCTGGTAAGAAGAGTCACTGTTGCGCTCCTATTGCCATACACAGTGCAAAAACACTCGCTACTGTTCTTTGCAAGTACAGTGTATTTGACAAAATAGGAGCAACTGTTCTTGTCAGTTTCCTAAGCTTCGTTGAACTAGATATGGCCCGTGTGTGTAGGAAGCACAGTTCTTTTGTTCTGAGCTAGCTCACTCTTCTGGCCTATAGGAAACACAGTAGAGTAGAAGAGTGCTCTTTTCTCAAAAGCAGAGTGTGTTTCTTGTAAGGCGAGCTTGCGTTTGTTTCCCAGTCCTAAATGGAGTTGAATCACATGCAGTTTCTGGTCTTACAAGCAAGAGTTGTTTTCTGGAAAGGAAAGTCACTATTGTGTTCCCTTTGCCATACACAGTGCAAATAGCACTCGCGTCTGTTCCCAGCATTTACAGTGTATTGGACTGAAGAGGAGTTACTGCTCTTGTCAGTTTCCTAAGCAGAGTTGAACTAGATATAGCCCGTGTGTGTAGGAAGCACAGTTCTTTTGTTCTGAGCAAGCTCACGGTTCGGACCCCATAGAAAACACAGAAGAGTAGAAGAGTGCTCTTTTATCAAAAGCAGAGTGTGTTTCTTGTAAGGCGAGCTAGCGTTTGTTTCCCAGTCCTAAATGGAGTTGAATCACATGCAGTTTCTGGTCCTACGAGCAAGAGTTGTTTTCTCGTAAGAAGAGTCACTATTGCGCTCCCATTGTCATACACAGGGCAAATAGCACTGGCGAATGTTCCCAGCATGTAAAGTGTATTGGACTGAAATTGATCTACCGTTCTTGTCAGTTTCCTAAGCAGAGTTGAACTAGATATGGCCCGTGTGTGTAGGATGCACAGTTCTTTTGTTCTGAGCAAGCTCACTGTTCGGACCCCATATTAAACAGAGTAGAATAAGAGAGTGCTCTTATCTCAAAAGCAGAGTGTGTTTCTTGTAAGGCGAGCTAGCGTTTGTTTCCCAGTCCTAAATGGAGTTGAATCCCATGCAGTTTCTGGTCCTATGAGCAAGAGTTGTTTTCTGGTAAGAAGAGTCACTATTACGCTGCCATTGCCATACACAGGACAAATAGCACTGTTGTCTGTTCCCAGCAGTACAGTGTATTGGACTGAAGAGGATCTACGGTTCTTGTCAGGTTCCTAAGGAGAATTGAACTAGGTATGGCCGTGTGTGTAGGAAGCACAGTTCTTTTGTTCTCAGCAAGTTCACTGTTCAGACCTCTTAGGAAACACAGTAGATAGAACAGTGCTTTTTTCTCTAAATCAGAGTGTGTTTCTTGTAAGGCGAGCTAGTGTTTGTTTCCTAGTCCTAAATGGAGTTGAATCACATGCAGTCTCTGGTCCTACGAGCAAGAGTTGTTTTCTGGTTAGAAGAGTCACTATTGTGCTCCCATTGTCATACACATGGCAAATAGCACTCGCGTCTGTTCCCAGCAAGTACAGTGTATTGTACTGAAGAGGATCTACTGTTCTTGTCAGGTTCCTAAGCAGAATTGAACTAGGTATGGCCGTGTGTGTAGGAAGCACAGTTCTTTTCTTCTGAGCAAGTTCACTGTTCAGACCTCTTAGGAAACACAGTAGAGTAGAAGAGTACTTTTTTCTCTAAATCAGAGTGTGTTTCTTGTAAGGCGAGCTAGTGTTTTTTCCTAGTCCTAAATAGAGATGAATCACATGCAGTCTCTGGTCCTACGAGCAAGAGTTGTTTTCTGGTAAGAAGAGTCACTATTGTGCTCCCATTGTCATACACAGGGCAAATAGCACTCGTGTCTGTTCCCAGCATGTACAGTGTATTGGACTGAAGAGGGTCTACTGTTCTTGTCAGGTTCCTAAGCAGAGTTGAACTAGATATGGCCGTGTGTAGGAAGCACAGATCTTTTGTTCTGAGGAAGCTCACTGTTCTGGCCCTATAGGAAACACAGTAGAGTAGAAGAGTGCTCTTTTCTCAAAAGCAGAGTGTGTTTCTTGTAAGGCGAGCTAGTGTTTGTTTCCCAGTCCTATATGGAGTTGAATCACATGCAGTTTCTGGTCCTACGAGCAAGAGTTGTTTTCTGGTAAGGAAAGTCACTATTGAGCTCCCATTGCCATACACAGTGCAAATAGCACTCGCGTCTGTTAACAGCAAGTGCAGTGTATTGGACTGAAGAGGATCTACTATTCTTGTCAGTTTCCAGAGCAGAATTGATCTAGATATGACCGTGTGTGTATGAAGCACAGTTCTTTTGTTCTGATCAAGCTCACTGTTTTGGCCCTATAGGAAACACTTTAGAGTAAAAGAGGACTCTTTTCTCAAAAGCAGAGTGTGTTTCTTGTAAGGTGAGCTAGCGTTTGTTTCCCAGTCCTAAATGGAGTTGAATCTCATGCAGTTTCTGGTCCTACGAGCAAGAGTTGTTTTCTGGTAAGAAGAGTCACTATTGTGCTCCCATTGTCAAACACAGGGAAAATAGCACTCACGTCTGTTCCCACCAAGTGCAGTGTATTGGACTGAAGAGGATCTACTGTTCTTGTCAGGTTCCTAAGCAGAATTGAACTAGGTATGATGGTGTGTGTAGGAAGCACGGTTTTTTGGTTCTGAGCAAGCTCACTGTTCTGGCCCTATAGGAAACACAGTAGAGTAGAAGAGTGCTCTTTTCTCAAAAGCAGAGTGTGTTTCTTGTAAGGTGAGCTAGCGTTTGTTTTCCAGTCCTAAATGGAGTTGAATCTCATGCAGTTTCTGGTCCTACCAGCAAGAGTTGTTTTCTGGTAAGAAGAGTTACTATTGTGCTCCCATTTACATACACAGGGCAAATAGCACTCGCGTCTGTTCCCAGCAAGTACAGTGTATTGGACTGAAGAGGATCTACTATTCTTGTCAGTTTCCTAAGCAGAATTGGACTAGATATGACCGTGTGTGTAGGAAGCACAGTTCTTTTGTTCTGAGCAAGCTCACTGTTTTGGCCCTATAGGAAACACAGTAGCGTAGAAGAGAGCTCTTTTCTCAAAAGCAGAGTGTGTTTATTGTAAGGCGAGCTAGCGTTTGTTTCCCAGTCCAAAATGTAGTTGAGTCACATGCAGGTTTTGCTCCTACGAGCAAGAGTTGTTTTTTGGTAAGAAGAGTCACTATTGCGCTCCAATTGCCATACACAGTGCAAATAGCACTGGCGTCTGTTCCCAGCAAGTACAGTGTATTGGACAGAATAGGAGCTACTGTTCTTGTCAGTTTCCTAAGCAGAGTTGAACTAGATATGGTCCGTGTGTTTAGGAAGCACAGCTCTTTTGTTCTCAGCAAGCTCACTGTTCTGGCCCTATAGGAAACACAGTAGAGTAGAAGAGTGCTCTTTTCTCAAAAGCAGAGTGTGTTTCTTTTAAGGCGAGCTAGCGTTTGTTTCCCAGTCCTAAATGGAGTTGAATCACATGCAGTTTCTGGTCCTACGAGCAAGAGTTGTTTTCTGGGAAATAAGTCACTATTGCGTTCCCAGTGCCACACAGTGCAAATAGCACTCGCGTCTGTTCCCAGCAAGTACAGTGTATCAGACTGAAGAGGAGCTACTGTTCTTGTCAGTTTCCTAAGCAGAGTTGAACGAGATATGGCCAGTGTGTAGGAAGCACAGTTCTTTTGTTCTGAGCAAGCTCACTGTTTGGACCCCATTTTAAACACAGTAGAGTAGAAGAGTGCTCTTTTCTCAAAAGCAGAGTTTGTTTCTTGTAAGGCGAGCTAGAGTTTGTTTCCCAGTCCTAAATGGAGTTGAATCACATGCAGTTTCTGGTCCTACGAGCAAGAGTTGTTTTCTGGTAAGAAGAGTCACTATTGTGCTCCCATTGAAATACACAGGGCAAATTGCACTGGCGTCTGTTCCCATCATGTACAGTGTATTGGACTGAAGAGGATCTACTGTTCTTGTCAGGTTCCTAAGCAGAGTTGAACTAGATATGGCCGTGTGTGTAGGAAGCACAGTTCTTTTGTTCTGATCAAGCTCACTGTTCTGGCCCTATAGAAAACACAGTAGAGTAGAAGAGTGCTCTTTTCTCTAAAGCAGAGTGTGTTTCTTGTAAGGCGAGCTAGCGTTTGTTTCCCAGTCCAAAATGGAGTTGAGTCACATGCAGTTTTTGCTCCTAGGAGCAAGAGTTTTATTCTGGTAAGAAGAGTCACTATTGCGCTCCAATTGCCATACACAGTGCAAATAGCATGCGCGTCTGTTCCCAGCAAGTACAGTGTATTGGACAGAATAGGAGCTACTGTTCTTGTCAGTTTCCTAAGCAGAGTTGAACTAGATATGGTCCGTGTGTGTAGGAAGCACAGTTCTTTTGTTCTCAGCAAGCTCACTGTTCTGGCCCTATAGGAAACACAGTAGAGTAGAAGAGTGCTCTTTTCTCAAAAGCAGAGTGTGTTTCTTGTAAGGCGAGCTAGCGTTTGTTTCCCAGTCCTAAATGGAGTTGAATCTCATGCAGTTTCTGGTCCTACGAGCAAGAGTTGTTTCCTGGTAAGAAGAGTCACTATTGTGCTCCCATTGAAATACACAGGGCAAATAGAACTGGCGTCTGTTCCCATCATGTACAGTGTATTGGACTGAAGAGGATCTACTGTTCTTGTCAGGTTCCTAAGCAGAATTGAACTAGATATGGCCGTGTGTGTAGGAAGCACAGTTCTTTTGTTCTGATCAAGCTCACTGTTCTGACCCTATAGGAAACACAGTAGAGTAGAAGAGTGCTCTTTTCTCTAAAGCAGAGTGTGTTTCTTGTAAGGCGAGCTCGAGTTTGTTTCCCAGTCCTAAATGGAGTTGAGTCACATGCAGTATTTGGTCCTACAAGCAAGAGTTGTTTTCTGGTAAGAAGAGTCACTATTGCGTTCCAATTGGCATACACAGTGCAAATAGCACTCGCGTCTGTTCCCAGCAAGTACAGTGTATTGGACTGAATAGGAGCTACTGTTCTTGTCAGTTTCCAAAGCATAGTTGAACTAGATATGGTCCGTGTGTGTAGGAAGCACAGTTTTTTTGTTCTCAGCATGCTCACTGTTCTGGCCCTTTAGGAAAGAAGGTAGAGTAGAACAGTGCTCTTTTCTCCAAAGCAGAGTGTGTTTCTTGTAAGGCGAGCTAGCGTTTGTTTCCCAGTCCTAAATGGATTTGAATCACATGCAGTTTCTGGTCCTACGAGCAAGAGTTGTTTTCTGGTAAGAAGAGTCACTATTGCGCTGCCATTGCCATACACTGGACAAATAGCACTCGTGCCTGTTACCAGCAAGTACAGTGTATTGGACTGAAGGGGAGCTACTGTTCTTGTCAGTTTCCAAAGCAGAGTTGAACTAGATATGGTCCGTGTTTGTTTGAAGCACAGTTCTTTTGTTCTGAGCAAGCTCACTGTTCTGGCCCTATAGGAAACACAGTAGAGTAGAAGAGTGCTCTTTTCTCTAAAGCAGAGTGTGTTTCTTGTAAGGCGAGCTAGCGTTTGTTTCCCAGTCCTAAATGGAGTTGAATCACATGCAGTTTCTGGTCCTACGAGCAAGAGTAGTTTTATGGTATGAATAGTCACTATTGCGCTGCCATTGCCATACACAGGACAAATAGCACTGGCGTCTGTTCCCAGCAAGTACAGTGTATTGGACTGAAGAGGATCTACTGTTCTTGTCTGGTTCCTAATCAGAATTGAACTAGATATGGTCGGGTGTGTAAGAAGCACAGTTCTTTTGTTCTGAGCAAGCTCACTGTTCTGGCCCTACAGGAAACACAGCAGAGTAGAAGAGTGCTCTTTTCTCAAAAGCAGAATGTGTTTCTTGTAAGGCGAGCTCGCGTTTGTTTCCCAGTCCTAAATGGAGTTGAGTCACATGCAGTTTTTTGTCCTACAAGCAAGAGTTGTTTTCTGGTAAGAAGAGTCACTATTGTGCTCCAATTGCCATACACAGTGCAAATAGCACTCGCGTCTGTTCCCAGCAAGTACAGTGTATTGGACTGAATAGGAGCTACTGTTCTTGTCAGGTTCCTAAGCAGAGTTGAACTAGATATGGTCCGTGTGTAGGAAGCACAGTTGTTTTGTTCTGAACATGCTCACTGTTTGGACCCCCTAGGAAACACAGTAGAGTAGAAGAGTGCTCTTTTTTCAAAAGCAGAGAGTGTTTCTTGTAAGGCGAGCTAGCGTTTGTTTTCCAGTCCTAAATGAAGTTGAATCACATGCAGTTTCAGGTCCTACGAGAAAGAGTTGTTTTATTGTAAGAATAGTCACTATTGCGCTGCCATTGCCTTACACAGGACAAATAGCACTGTTGTCTGTTCCCAGCAGTACAGTGTATTGGACTGAAGAGGATCTACTGTTCTTGTCAGGTTCCTAAGAAGAGTTGACCTAGGTATGGCGGTGTGTGTAGGAAGCACAGTTGTTTTGTTCTGAGCAAGCTCACTGTTGTGGCCCTATAGGAAACACATTAGAGTAGAAGAGTGCTCTTTTCTCAGTAGCAGAGTGTGTTTCTTGTAAGGCGAGCTAGCGTTTGTTTCCCAGTCCTAAATGGAGTTGAATCACATGCAGTTTCTGGTCCTACGAGCAAGAGTTGTTTTATGGTAAGAATAGTCACTATTGCGCTGCCATTGCCATACACAGGACAAATAGCACTGTTGTCTCTTCCCAACAGTACAGTGTATTAGACTGAAGAGGATCTACTGTTCTTGTCAGGTTCCTAAGCAGAATTGAACTAGGTATGGTGGTGTGTGTAGGAAGCACGGTTTTTTTGTTCTGAGCAAGCTCACTGTTCGGACCACATAGGAAACACAGTAGAGTAGAAGAGTGATTTTTTCTCAAAAGCAGAGTGTGTTTCTTGTACGGCGAGCTAGCATTTGTTTCCCAGTCCTAAATGGAGTTGAGTCACATGCAGTTTTTGGTCCTACGAGCAAGAGTTGTTTTCTGGTAAGAAGAGTCACTATTGCGCTCCAATTGCCATACACAGTGCAAATAGCACTCGCGTCTGTTCCCAGCAAGTACAGTGTATTGGACTGAATAGGAGCTACTGTTCTTGTCAGTTTCCAAAGCATAGTTGAACTAGATATGGTCCGTGTGTGTAGGAAGCACAGTTTTTTTGTTCTCAGCATGCTCACTGTTCTGGCCCTTTAGGAAAGAAGGTAGAGTAGAACAGTGCTCTTTTCTCCAAAGCAGAGTGTGTTTCTTGTAAGGCGAGCTAGCGTTTGTTTCCCAGTCTTAAATGGAGTTAAATCACATGCAGTTTCTGGTCCTACGAGCAAGAGTTGTTTTATGGTAAGAAGAGTCACTATTGCGCTGCCATTGCCATACACAGGACAAATAGCACTCGTGTCTGTTCCCAGCAGGTACAGTGTATTGGACTGAAGAGGAGCTACTGTTCTTGTCAGTTTCCTAAGCAGAGTTGAACTAGATATGGTCCATGTTTGTTTGAAGCACAGTTCTTTTGTTCTGAGCAAGCTCACTGTTCTGGCCCTATAGGAAACACTTTAGAGGAGAAGAGGGCTCTTTTCTCAAAAGCAGAGTGTGTTTCTTGTAAAGTGAGCTAGCGTTTGTTTCCCTGTCCTAAATGGAGTTGAATCCCATGCAATTTCTGGTCCTACGAGCAAGAGTTGTTTTCTGGTAAGAAGAGTCACTATTGCGCTGCCATTGTCATACACAGGGCAAATAGCACTCGCGTCTGTTCCCAGCAAGTACAGTGTATTGGACAGAAGAGGATCTACTATTCTTGTCAGTTTCCTAAGCAGAATTGAACTAGATATGACCGTGTGTGTCGCAAGCACAGTTCTTTTGTTCTGAGCAAGCTCACTGTTCTTGCCCTATAGGAAACACAGTAGAGTAGAAGAGTGCTCTTTTCTCTAAAGCAGAGTGTGTTTTTTGTAACGCGAGCTAGCGTTTGTTTCCCAGTCCTAAATGGAGTTGAATCACATGCAGTTTCTGGTCCTACGAGCAAGAGTTGTTTTATGGTAAGAATAGTCACTATTGTGCTGCCATTGCCATAAACAGGACAAATAGCACTGGCGTCTGTTCCCAGCAATTACAGTGTATTGGACTGAAGAGGATCTACTGTTCTTGTCAGGTTCCTAATGAAAATTGAACTAGATATGGCCGTGTGTGTAGGAAGCATAGTTATTTTGTTCTGAGCAAGCTAACTGTCCTGGCCCTACAGGAAACACAGTAGAGTAGAAGAGTGCTCTTTTCTCAAAAACAGAGTGTGTTTCTTGTAAGGCGAGCTCGCGTTTGTTTCCCAGTCCTAAATGGAGTTGAAGCACATGCAATTTCTGGTCCTACGAGCAAGAGTTGTTTTCTGGTAAGAAGAGTCACTATTGTGCTCCCATTGTCATACACGGGCAAAAGCACTGGCGTCTGTTCCTAGCATGTACAGTGTATTGGACTGAAGAGGATCTACTGTTCTTGTCAGGTTCCTAAGCAGAGTTGAACTAGATATGGCCGTGTGTGTAGGAAGCACAGTTTTTTTGTTCTGAGCAAGCTCACTGTTCGGACCCCATAGGAAACAAAGTAGAGTAGAAGAGTGCTCTTTTCTCTAAAGCAGATTGTGTTTCTTGTAAGGCTAGCTAGCATTTGTTTCCCAGTCCTAAATGGAGTTGAATCACATACAGTTTCTGGTCCTACAAGCAAGAGTTGTTTTCTGGTAAGGAAATCACTATTGCGCTCCCATTGCCAAACACAGTGCAAATAGCACTCGCGTCTGTTCCCAGAAAGTACAGTGTATTGGACTGAAGAGGAGCTACTGTTCTTGTCAGTTTCCTAAGCAGAGTTTTACTAGATATGGCCCATGTGTGTAGGAAGCATAGTTCTTTTGTTCTGAGCAAGCTCACTGTTCTGGCCCTATAGGAAACACAGTAGAGTAGAAGAGTGCTCTTTTCTCTAAAGCAGAGTGTGTTTCTTGTAAGGCGAGCTAGCGTTTGTTTCCCAGTGCTAAATGGAGTTGAATCACATGCAGTTTCTGGTCCTACGAGCAAGAGTTGTTTTCTCGTAAGAAGAGTCACTATTGCGCTGCCATTGACATACACAGGACAAATAGCACTGTTGTCTGTTCCCAGCAGTACAGTGTATTGGACGGAAGAGGATCTATGGTTCTTGTCAGGTTCCTAAGCAGAATTGAACTAGGTATGGCCGTGTGTGTAGGAAGCACAGTTCTTTTGTTGTCAGCAAGTTCACTGTTCAGACCTCTTAGGAAACACAGTAGAGTAGAAGAGTGCTTTTTTCTCTAAATCAGAGTGTGTTTCTTGTAAGGCGAGGTAGTGTTTTTTCCTAGTCCTAAATGGAGATGAATCACATGCAGTCTCTGGTCCTACGAGCAAGAGATGTTTTCTGGTAAGAAGAGTCACTATTGTGCTCCCACTGTCATACACAGGGCAAATAGCACTCGTGTCTGTTCCCAGCATGTACAGTGTATTGGACTGAAGAGGGTCTACTGTTTTTGTCAGGTTCCTAAGCAGAGTTGAACTAGATATGGCCGTGTGTAGGAAGCACAGATCTTTTGTTCTGAGGAAGCTCACTGTTCTGGCCCTATAGGAAACACAGTGGAGTAGAAGAGTGCTCTTTTCTCAAAAGCAGAGTGTGTTTCTTGTAAGGCGAGCTAGTGTTTGTTTCCCAGTCCTATATGGAGTTGAATCCTATGCAGTTTCTGGTCCTACGAGCAAGAGTTGTTTTCTGGTAAGGAAAGTCACTATTGCGCTCCCATTGCCATACACAGTGCAAATAGCACTTGCGTCTGTTAACAGCAAGTGCAGTGTATTGGACTGAAGAGGATCTACTATTTTTGTCAGTTTCCTAAGCAGAATTGATCTAGATATGACCGTGTGTGTATGAAGCACAGTTCTTTTGTTCTGACCAAGCTCACTGTTTTGGCCCTATAGGAAACACTTTAGAGTAGAAGAGGGCTCTTTTCTCAAAAGCAGAGTGTGTTTCTTGTAAGGTGAGCTAGCGTTTGATTCCCAGTCCTAAATGGAGTTGAATCTCATGCAGTTTCTGGTCCTACGAGCAAGAGTTGTTTTCTGGTAAGAAGAGTCACTATTGTGCTCCCATTGTCATACACAGGGAAAATAGCACTCGCGTCTGTTCCCACCAAGTGCAGTGTATTGGACTGAAGAGGATCTACTGTTTTTGTCAGGTTCCTAAGCAGAATTGAACTAGGTATGGCGGTGTGTGTAGGAAGCACAGTTGTTTTGTTCTGAGCAAGCTCACTGTTTGGACCCGATAGGAAACACAGTAGAGTAGAAGAGTGCTCTTTTCTCAAAAGCAGAGTGTGTTTTTTGTAAGGCGAGCTAGCGTTTGTTTCCCAGTCCTAAATGGAGTTGAATCACATGGAGTTTCTGGTCCTACAAGCAAGAGTTGTTTTATGGTAAGAATAGTCACTATTGCGCTGCCATTTCCCTACACAGGACAAATAGCACTGTTGTCTCTTCCAAGCAGTACAGTGTATTGGACTGAAGAGGATCTACTGTTCTTGTAAGGTTCCTAAGCAGAATTGAACTAGGTATGGTGGTGTGTGTAGGAAGCACGGTTTTTTGGTTCTGAGCAAGCTCACTGTTCTGGCCCTATAGGAAACACAGTAGAGTAGAAGAGTGCTCTTTTCTCAAAAGCAGAGTGTGTTTCTTGTAAGGTGAGCTAGCGTTTGTTTTCCAGTCCTAAATGGAGTTGAATCTCATGCAGTTTCTGGTCCTACCAGCAAGAGTTGTTTTCTGGTAAGAAGAGTTACTATTGCGCTCCCATTTACATACACAGGGTAAATAGCACTCGCGTCTGTTCCCAGCAAGTACAGTGTATTGGACTGAAGAGGATCTACTATTCTTGTCAGTTTCCTAAGCAGAATTGGACTAGATATGACCGTGTGTGTAGGAAGCACAGTTCTTTTGTTCTGAGCAAGCTCACTGTTTTGGCCCTATAGGAAACACAGTAGCGTAGAAGAGTGCTCTTTTCTCAAAAGCAGAGTGTGTTTATTGTAAGGCGAGCTAGCGTTTTTTTCCCAGTCCAAAATGTAGTTGAGTCACATGCAGGTTTTGCTCCTACGAGCAAGAGTTGTTTTTTGGTAAGAAGAGTCACTATTGCGCTCCAATTGCCATACACAGTGCAAATAGCACTCGCGTCTCTTCCCAGCAAGTACAGTGTATTGGACAGAATAGGACCTACTGTTCTTGTCAGTTTCCTAAGCAGAGTTGAACTAGATATGGTCCGTGTGTTTAGGAAGCACAGCTCTTTTGTTATGAGCAAGCTCACTGTTCTGGCCCTATAGGAAACACAGTAGAGTAGAAGAGTGCTCTTTTCTCAAAAGCAGAGTGTGTTTCTTTTAAGGCGAGCTAGCGTTTGTTTCCCAGTCCTAAATGGAGTTGAATCACATGCAGTTTCTGGTCCTACGAGCAAGAGTTGTTTTCTGGGAAATAAGTGACTATTGCGTTCCCAGTGCCACACAGTGCAAATAGCACTCGCGTCTGTTCCCAGCAAGTACAGTGTATCAGACTGAAGAGGAGCTACTGTTCTTGTCAGTTTCCTAAGCAGAGTTGAACGAGATATGGCCCGTGTGTAGGAAGCACAGTTCTTTTGTTCTGAGCAAGCTCACTGTTTGGACCCCATTTTAAACACAGTAGAGTAGAAGAGTGCTCTTTTCTCAAAAGCAGAGTTTGTTTCTTGTAAGGCGAGCTAGAGTTTGTTTCCCAGTCCTAAATGGAGTTGAATCACATGCAGTTTCTGGTCCTACGAGCAAGAGTTGTTTTCTGGTAAGAAGAGTCACTATTGTGCTCCCATTGAAATACACAGGGCAAATTGCACTGGCGTCTGTTCCCATCATGTACAGTGTATTGGACTGAAGAGGATCTACTGTTCTTGTCAGGTTCTTAAGCAGAGTTGAACTAGATATGGCCGTGTGTGTAGGAAGCACAGTTCTTTTGTTCTGATCAAGCTCACTGTTCTGGCCCTATAGAAAACACAGTAGAGTAGAAGAGTGCTCTTTTCTCTAAAGCAGACTGTGTTTCTTGTAAGGCGAGCTCGCGTTTGTTTCCCAGTCTTAAATGGAGTTGAGTCACATGCAGTTTTTGGTCCTACGAGCAAGAGTTGTTTTCTGGGAAGAAGAGTCACTATTGCGCTCCAATTGCTATACACAGTGCAAAAAGCACTCGCGTTTGTTCCCAGCAAGTACAGTGTATCGGACTGAAGAGGAGCTACTGTTCTTGTCAGTTTCGTAAGCAGAGTTGAACTACATTTGGTCCGTGTGTAGGAAGCACAGTTGTTTTGTTCTGAGCAAGCTCACTGTTTGGACCCCCTAGGAAACACAGTAGAGTAGAAGAATGCTCTTTTCTCAAAAGCAGAGTGTGTTTCTTGTAAGGCGAGCTAGCGTATGTTTCCCAGTCCTAAATGGAGTTGAATCACATGCAGTTTCTGGTCCTATGAGCAAGAGTTGTTTTATGGTAAGAATAGTCACTATTGCGCTGCCATTGCCTTACACAGGACAAATAGCACTGTTGTCTGTTCCCAGCAGTACAGTGTATTGGACTGAAGAGAATCTACTGTTCTTGTCAGGATCCTAAGCAGAGTTGACCTAGGTATGGCGGTGTGTGTAGGAAGCACAGTTGTTTTGTTCTGAGGAAGCTCACTGTTCGGACCTCATAGGAAACACAGTAGAGTAGAAGAGTGCTCTTTTCTCAAAAGCAGAGTGTGTTTCTTGTAAGGCGTGCTAGCGTTTGTTTCCCTGTCCTAAATGGAGTTGAATCCCATGCAGTTTCTGGTCCTACGAGCAAGAGTTGTTTTCTGGTAAGAAGAGTCACTATTGCGCTCCCATTGTCATACACAGGGCAAATAGCACTCGCGTCTATTCCCAGCAAGTACAGTGTATTGGACAGAAGAGGATCTACTGTTCTTGTCAGGTTCCTAAGCAGAGTTGAACTCGATATGGTCCGTGTGTGTAGGAAGCACAGTCCTTTTGTTCTCAGCAAGCTCACTGTTCTGGCCCTGTAGGAAACACAGTAGAGTAGAACAGTGCTCTTTTCTTAAAAGCAGAGTGTGTTACTTGTAAGGCGAGCTAGCGTTTGTTTCCCAGTCCTAAATGGAGTTGAATTACATGCAGTTTCTGGTCCTACGAGCAAGAGATGTTTTCTGGTAAGTGGTGTCACTATTGCGCTGCCATTGCCATACACAGGACAAATAGCACTCGCGTCTGTTCCCAGCAAGTACAGTGTATTGGACTGAAGAGGATCTACTGTTCTTGTCAGTTTCCTAAGCATAGTTGAACTCGATATGGTCCGTGTGTGTAGGAAGCACAGTCCTTTTGTTCTCAGCAAGCTCACTGTTCTGGCCCTGTAGGAAACACAGTAGAGTAGAACAGTGCTCTTTTCTCAAAAGCAGAGTGTGTTTCTTGTAAGGCGAGCTAGCGTTTGTTTCCCAGTCCTAAATGGAGTTGAATTACATGCAGTTTCTGGTCCTACGAGCAAGAGTTGTTTTCTGGTAAGTAGAGTCACTATTGCGCTGCCATTGCCATACACAGGACAAATAGCACTCGCGTCTGTTCCCAGCAAGTACACTGTATTGGACTGAAGAGGAGCTACTGTTCTTGTCAGTTTCCTAAGCAGAGTTGAACTAGATATGGCCCGTGTGTGTAGGAAGCACAGTTCTTTTGTTCTGAGCAAACTCACTGTTCTGGCCCTATAGGAAACACAGTAGAGTAGAAGAGTGCTCTTTTCTCTAAAGCAGAGTGTGTTTCTCGTAAGGCGAGCTAGCGTTTGTTTCCCAGTCCTAAATGGAGTTGAATCACATGCAGTTTCTGGTCCTACGAGCAAGAGTTGTTTTATGGTAGGAATAGTCACTATTGCGCTGCCATTGCCATACACAGGACAAATAGCACTGGCGTCTGTTCCCAGCATGTACAGTGTATTGGACTGAAGAGGATCTACTGTTCTTGTCAGGTTCCTAAGCAGAGTTGAACTAGATATGGCCGTGTGTGTAGGAAGCACAGTTTTTTTGTTCTGAGCAAGCTCACTGTTCGGACCCCATAGGAAACAAAGTAGAGTAGAAGAGTGCTCTTTTCTCTAAAGCAGATTGTGTTTCTTGTAAGGCTAGCTAGCATTTGTTTCCCAGTCCTAAATGGAGTTGAATCACATACAGTTTCTGGTCCTACAAGCAAGAGTTGTTTTCTGGTAAGGAAATCACTATTGCGCTCCCATTGCCATACACAATGCAAATAGCACTCGCGTCTGTTCCCAGAAAGTACAGTGTATTGGACTGAAGAGGAGCTACTGTTCTTGTCAGTTTCCTAAGCAGAGTTTTACTAGATATGGCCCATGTGTGTAGGAAGCACAGTTCTTTTGTTCTGAGCAAGGTCACTGTTCTGGCCCTATCGGAATCACAGTAGAGTAGAAGAGTGCTCTTTTCTCTAAAGCAGAGTGTGTTTCTTGTAAGGCGAGCTAGCGTTTGTTTCCCAGTCCTAAATGGAGTTGAATCACATGCAGTTTCTGGTCCTACGAGCAAGAGTTGTTTTCTGGTAAGAAGAGTCACTATTGCGCTGCCATTGCCATACACAGGACAAATAGCACTGTTGTCTGTTCCCAGCAGTACAGTGTATTGGACGGAAGAGGATCTATGGTTCTTGTGAGGATCCTAAGCAGAATTGAACTAGGTATGGCCGTGTGTGTAGGAAGCACAGTTCTTTTGTTCTCAGCAAGTTCACTGTTCAGACCTCTTAGGAAACACAGTAGATAGAACAGTGCTTTTTTCTCTAAATCAGAGTGTGTTTCTTGTAAGGCGAGCTAGTGTTTGTTTCCTAGTCCTAAATGGAGTTGAATCACATGCAGTCTCTGGTCCTACGAGCAAGAGTTGTTTTCTGGTTAGAAGAGTCACTATTGTGCTCCCATTGTCATACACATGGCAAATAGCACTCGCGTCTGTTCCCAGCAAGTACAGTGTATTGTACTGAAGAGGATCTACTGTTCTTGTCAGGTTCCTAAGCAGAATTGAACTAGGTATGGCCGTGTGTGTAGGAAGCACAGTTCTTTTCTTCTGAGCAAGTTCACTGTTCAGACCTCTTACTAAACACAGTAGAGTAGAAGAGTGCTTTTTTCTCTAAATCAGAGTGTGTTTCTTGTAAGGCAAGGTAGTGTTTTTTCCTAGTCCTAAATGGAGATGAATCACATGCAGTCTCTGGTCCTACGAGCAAGAGATGTTTTCTGGTAAGAAGAGTCACTATTGTGCTCCCATTGTCATACACAGGGCAAATAGCACTCGTGTCTGTTCCCAGCATGTACAGTGTATTGGACTGAAGAGGATCTACTGTTTTTGTCAGGTTCCTAAGCAGAGTTGAACTAGATATGGCCGTGTGTAGGAAGCACAGATCTTTTGTTCTGAGGAAGCTCACTGTTCTGGCCCTATAGGAAACACAGTAGAGTAGAAGAGTGCTCTTTTCTCAAAAGCAGAGTGTGTTTCTTGTAAGGCGAGCTAGTGTTTGTTTCCCAGTCCTATATGGAGTTGAATCACATGCAGTTTCTGGTCCTACGAGCAAGAGTTGTTTTCTGGTAAGGAAAGTCACTATTGCGCTCCCATTGCCATACACAGTGCAAATAGCACTCGCGTCTGTTAACAGCAAGTGCAGTGTATTGGACTGAAGAGGATCTACTGTTCTTGTCAGGTTCCTAAGCAGAATTGAACTAGGTATGGTGGTGTGTGTAGGAAGCACGGTTTTTTGTTCTGAGCAAGCTCACTGTTCTGGCCCTATAGGAAACACAGTAGAGTAGAAGAGTGCTCTTTTCTCAAAAGCAGAGTGTGTTTCTTGTAAGGTGAGCTAGCATTTGTTTCCCAGTCCTAAATGGAGTTGAATCTCATGCAGTTTCTGGTCCTACCAGCAAGAGTTGTTTTCTGGTAAGAAGAGTTACTATTGCGCTCCCATTTACATACACAGGGCAAATAGCACTCGCGTCTGTTCCCAGCAACTACAGTGTATCAGACTGAAGAGGAGCTACTGTTCTTGTCAGTTTCCTAAGCAGAGTTGAACGAGATATGGCCCGTGTGTGTAGGAAGCACAGTTCTTTTGTTCTGAGCAAGCTCACAGTTTGGACCGCATAGGAAACACAGTAGAGTAGAAGAGTGCTCTTTTCTCAAAAGCAGAGTGTGTTTCTTGTAAGGCGAGCTAGCGTTTGTTTCCCAGTCCTAAATGGAGTTGAGTCACATGCAGTTTTTGGTCCTACGAGCAAGAGTTGTTTTCTGGTAAGAAGAGTAACTCTTGCGCTCCAAATGCCATACACAGTGCAAATAGTACTCGTGTCTGTTCCCTTCAAGTACAGTGTATTGGACTGAAGAGGATCTACTGTTCTTGTCAGTTTCGTAAGCAGAGTTGAACTAGATATGGTCCGTGTGTGTAGGAAGCACAGTTCTTTTGTTCAGAGCAAGCTCATTGTTCTGGCCCTATAGGAAACACAGTAGAGTAGAAAAGTGCTCTTTTCTCTAAAGCAGAGTGTGTTTCCTGTAAGGCGAGCTAGCGTTTGTTTGCCAGTCCTAAATGGAGTTGAATCACATGCAGTTTCTGGTCCTACGAGCAAGAGTAGTTTTCTGGTAAGGAAGTCACTATTGTGCTCCAATTGCCATACACAGTGCAAATAGCACTGGCATCTGTTCCCAGCAAGTACAGTGTATTGGACTGAATAGGAGCTACTGTTATTGTCAGTTTCCTAAGCAGAGTTGAACTAGATATGGTCCGTGTGTTTAGGAAGCACAGTTCTTTTGTTCTCTGTAAGCTCACTGTTCTGGCCCTATAGGAAACACAGTAGAGTAGAAGAGTGCTCTTTTCTCAAAAGCAGAGTGTGTTTCTTGGAAAGCAAGCTAGCATTTGTTTCCCAGTCCTAAATGGAATTGAATCACATGCTGTTTCTGGTCCTACGAGCAAGAGTAGTTTTCTGGTAAGGAAGTCACTATTGCGCTCCATTGACATACACAGTGCAAATAGCACTCGCATCTGTTCCCAGCAAGTACAGTGTATCGGACTGAAGAGGAGCTACTGTTCTTGTCAGTTTCCTAAGCAGAGTTGAACGAGATATGGCCCGTGTGTGTAGGAAGCACAGTTCTTTTGTTCTGAGCAAGCTCACAGTTTGGACCGCATAGGAAACACAGTAGAGTAGAAGATTGCACTTTTCTCAAAAGCAGAGTGTGTTTCTTGTAAGGCGAGCTAGCGTTTGTTTCCCAGTGCTAAATGGAGTTGAGTCACATGCAGTTTTTGGTCCTACGAGCAAGAGTTGTTTTCTGGTAAGAAGAGTAACTCTTGCGCTCCAAATGCCATACACAGTGCAAATAGTACTCGTGTCTGTTCCCTTCAAGTACAGTGTATTGGACTGATTAGGAGCAACTGTTCTTGTCAGTTTCCTCAGCAGAGTTGAACTAGATATGGTCTGTGTGTAGGAAGCACAGTTTTTTGTTCTGAGCAAACTCACTGTTTGGACCCCATAGGAAACACAGTAGAGTAGAAGCGTGCTCTTTTCTCAAAAGCAGAGTGTGTTTCTTGTAAGGCGAGCTAGTGTTGGTTTCCCAGTCCTAAATGGAGTAGAATCACATGCAGTTTCTGGTCTACGAGCAAGAGTTGTTTTCTGGTAAGAAGAGTCACTATTGTGCTGCCATTGCCATACACAGGACAAATAGCACTGGCGTCTGTTCCCAGCAAGTACAGTGTATTGGACTGAAGAGGATCTACTGTTCTTGTCAGGTTTATAAGCAGAATTGAACTAGATATGGCCGTGTGTGTAGGAAGCACAGTTTTATTTTTCTGAGCAAGCTCACTGTTCTGGCCCTATAGGAAACACAGTAGAGTAGAAGAGTGCTCTTTTCACTAAAGCAGAGTGTGTTTCTTGTAAGGCGAGCTAGCGTTTTTTTCCCAGTCCTAAATGGAGTTGAATCACATGCAGTTTCTGGTCCTACGAGCAAGAGTTGTTTTCTGGTAAGGAAAGAAACTATTGAGCTCCCATTGCCATACACAGGGCAAATAGTACTTACTTCTGTTCCCAGCAAATACAGTGTATCGGACTGAAGAATAGCTACTGTTCTTGTCATTTTCCTAAGCAGAGTTGAACTAGATATGGTCGGTGTGTGTAGGAATCACAGTCCTTTTGTTCTGAGCAAGCTCACTGTTTGGACCTCATAGGAAACACAGTAGAGTAGAAAAGTCCTCTTTTCTCTAAAGCAGAGTGTGTTTCTTGTAAGGCGAGCTAGCGTTTGTTTCCCAGTCCTAAATGGAGTTGAGTCACATGCAGTTTTTGGTCCTACGAGCAAGAGTTGTTTTCTTGTAAGACGTGTCACTATTGTGATCCAATTGCCATACACAGTGCAAATAGCACTTGCTTCTGTTCCCAGCAAGTACAGTGTATTGGACTGAAGAGGAGCTACTGTTCTTGTCAGGTTCATAAGCAGAGTTTTACTAGATATGGTCCGTGTGTGTAGGAAGCACAGTTGTTTTGCTCTGAGCAAGCTCACTGTTTGGACCCCATAGGAAACACAGTAGAGTAGAAGAGTGCTCTTTTCTCAAAAGCAGAGTGTCTTTCTCGTAAGGCGAGCTAGCGTTTGTTATCCAGTCTAAATGGAGTTGAATCCCATGCAGTTTCTGGTCCTACGAGCAAGAGTTGTTTTCTGTTAAGAAGAGTCAATATTGTGCTGCCATTGCCCTACACAGGACAAATAGCACTGGCATCTGTTCCCAGCAAGTACAATTTATTGGACTGAAGAGGAGCTACTGTTCGTGTCAGTTTCCTAAGCAGAGCTGAACTAGATATGGTCCGTGTGTGTAGGAAGCACAGTTCTTTTGTTCTGAGCAAGCTCACTGTTTGGACCCCATAGGAAACACAGTAGAGTAGAAGAGTGCTCTTTTCTCTAAAGCAGAGTGTGTTTCTTGTAAGGAGAGCTAGCGTTTGTTTCCCAGTCCAAATGGAGTGGAATCACATGCAGTTTCTGGTCCTATGAGCAAGAGATGTTTTCTGGTAAGGAAAGTCACTATTGCGCTCCCATTGCCATACACAGTGCAAATAGCACATGCGTCTGTTCCCAGCAAGTACAGTGTATCAGACTGAAGAGGAGCTACTGTTCTTGTCAGTTTCCTAAGCAGAGTTGAACTAGATAAGGCCCGTGTGGGTAGGAAGCACAGTTCTTTTTTTCTGAGCAAGCTAACTGTTCTGGCCCTATAGGAAACACAGTAGAGTAGAAGAGTGCTCTTTTCTCAAAAGCAGAGTGTGTTTCTTGTAAAGCGTGCTAGAGTTTGTTTCCCAGTCCTAAATGCAGTTGAATCACACGAAGTTTCTGGTCCTAAGAGCAAGAGTTGTTTTCTGGTAAGGAAAGTCACTATTGCACTGCCATTGCCATACACAGGACAAATAGCACTGGCGTCTGTTCCCAGCAAGTACAGTGTATTGGACTGAAGAGGATCTACTGTTCTTGTCAGGTTCTTAAGCAGACTTGAACTAGATATGGCCGTGTGTGTAGGAAGCACAGTTCTTTTGTTATGAGCAAGCTCACACTTCGAAACACATAGGAAACACAGTAGAGTAGAAGAGTGCTCTTTTCTCAAAAGCAGAGTGTGTTTCTTGTAAGGCGAGCTAGCGTTTGTTTCCCAGTCCTAAATGGAGTTGAGTCACATGCAGTTTTTTGTCCTACGAGCAAGAGTTGTTTTCTGGTAAGACGAGTCAATATTGTGCTCCAATTGCCATATGCAGTGCAAATAGCACTCGCGTCTGTTCCCCACAAGTACAGTTAATTGGACTGAAGAGGAGCTACTGTTCTTGTCAGTTTCCTAAGCAGAGTTGAACTAGATATGGTCCGTGTGTGTAGGAAGCACAGTTCTTTTGTTCTGAGCAAGCTCACTGTTCTGGCCCTATAGGAAACACAGTAGAGTAGAAAAGTGCTCTTTTATCTAAAGCAGAGTGTGTTTCTTGTAAGGCGAGCTAGCGTTTGTTTCCCAGTCCTAAATGGAGTTGAATCCCATGCAGTTTCTGTTCCTACGAGCAAGAGTTGTTTTCTGGTAAGGGAAGTCACTATTGCGCTGCCATTGCCATACACAGGACAAATAGCACTGGCGTCTGTTCCCAGCAAGTACAGTGTATTGGACTGAAGAGGATCTACTGTTCGTGTCAGGTTCCTAAGCAGAATTGAACTAGATATGGCCGTGTATTTTGGAAGCACAGTTCATTTGTTCTGAGCAATCTCACTGTTCAGACACCATAGGAAACACAGTAGAGTAGAAGAGTGCTCTTTTCTCAAAAGCAGAGTGTGTTTCTCGTAAGGCGAGCTAGCGTTTGTTTGCCAGTCCTAAATGGAGTTGAATCACATGCAGTTTCTGGTCCTAAGAGCAGGAGTTGTTTTCTGGTAAGAAAAGTCACTATTGCGCTGCCCTTGCCATACACAGTACAAATAGCACTCGCGTCTGTTCCCAGCAAGTACAGTGTATTGGATTGAAGAGGAGCTACTGTTCTTGTCAGTTTCCTAAGCAGAGTTGAACTAGATATGGTCGGTGTGTGTAGGAAGCACAGTTCTTTTGTTCTGCGCAAGCTCACTGTTCTGGCCCTATAGGAAACACAGTCGAGTAGAAAAGTGTTCTTTTCTCTAAAGCAGAGTGTGTTTCTTGTAAGGCAAGCTAGCGTTTGTTTCCCAGTCCTAAATGGAGTTGAATCACATGCAATTTCTGGTCCTACCAGCAAGAGTTGTTTTATGGTAAGAATAGTCACTATTGTGCTGCCATTGCAATACACAGGACAAATAGCACTCGCGTCTGTTCCCAGCAAGTACAGTGTATTGGACTGAAAAGGAGCTACTGTTCTTGTCAGTTTCCTAAGCAGAGTTGAACTAGATATGGTCAGTGTGTGTAGGAAGCACAGTTCTTTTGTTCTGAGCAAGCTCACTGTTCTGGCCCTATAGGAAACACAGTAGAGTAGAAAAGTGCTCTTTTCTCAAAAGCAGAGTGTGTTTCTCGTAAGGCGAGCTAGCGTTTGTTTCCCAGTCCTAAATGGAGTTGAGTGACATGCAGTTTTTGGTCCTAGGAGCAAGAGTTGTTTTCTTGTAAGACGAGTCACTATTGTGCTCCAATTGCCATACACAGTGCAAATAGCACTCACTTCTGTTACCAGCAAGTACAGTGTATTGGACTGAAGAGGAGCTACTGTTCTTGTCAGTTTCCTAAGCAGAGTTGAACTAGATATGGCCCGTGTGTGCAGGAAGCACAGTTCTTTTGTTCTCTGCAAGCTCACTGTTCTGGCCCTATAGGAAACACAGTAGTGTAGAACAGTGCTCTTTTCTCAAAAGCAGAGTGTGTTTCTTGTAAGGCTAGCTAGCGTTTGTTTCCCAGTCCTAAATGGAGTTGAATCACATGCAGTTTCTGGTCCTACGAGCAAGAGTTGTTTTCTGGTAAGGAAGTCACTATTGTGCTCCAATTGCCATACACAGTGCAAATAGCACTGGCGTCTGTTCCCAGCAAGTACAGTGTATTGGACTGAATAGGAGCTACTGTTATTGTCAGTTTCCTAAGCAGAGTTGAACTAGATATGGTCCATGTGTGTAGGAAGCACAGTTCTTTTGTTCTCTGCAAGCTCACTGTTCTGGCCCCATAGGAAACACAGTAGAGTAGAAGAGTGCTCTTTTCTCAAAAGCAGAGTGTGTCTTGTAAATCGAGCTAGCATTTGTTTCCCAGTCCTAAATGGAATTGAATCACATGCTGTTTCTGGTCCTACGAGCAAGAGTAGTTTTCTGGTAAGGAAGTCACTATTGCGCTCCCATTGCCATACACAGTGCAAATAGCACTCGCGTCTGTTCCCAGCAAGTACAGTGTATTGGACTGAAGAGGAGCTACTGTTCTTGTCAGTTTCCTAAGCAGAGTTGAACGAGATATGCCCCGTGTGTGTAGGAAGCACAGTTCTTTTGTTCTGAGCAAGCTCACAGTTTGGACCGCATAGGAAACACAGTAGAGTAGAAGATTGCACTTTTCTCAAAAGCAGAGTGTGTTTCTTGTAAGGCGAGCTAGCGTTTGTTTCCCAGTGCTAAATGGAGTTGAGTCACATGCAGTTTTTGGTCCTACGAGCAAGAGTTGTTTTCTGGTAAGAAGAGTAACTCTGGCGCTCCAAATGCCATACACAGTGCAAATAGTACTCGTGTCTGTTCCCTTCAAGTACAGTGTATTGGACTGATTAGGAGCAACTGTTCTTGTCAGTTTCCTCAGCAGAGTGGAACTAGATATGGTCCGTGTGTGTAGGAAGCACAGTTCTTTTGTTCTGAGCAAGCTCACTGTTTGGACCCCATAGGAAACACAGTAGAGTAGAAGAGTGCTCTTTTCTCAAAAGCAGAGTGTGTTTCTTGTAAGGCGAGCTAGCGTTTGTTTCCCAGTCCTAAATGGAGTTGAATCACATGCAGTTTCTGGTCCTATGAGCAAGAGTTGTTTTCTGGAAAGGAAGTCACTATTGTGCTCCAATAGCCATAGACAGTGCAAATAGCACTCGTGTCTGTTCCCCGCAAATACAGTGTATTGGAATGAAGAGGAGCTACTGTTCTTGTCAGTTTCCTAAGCAGAGTTGAACTAGATATGGTCTGTGTGTAGGATGCACAGTTTTTTGTTCTGAGCAAACTCACTGTTTGGACCCCATAGGAAACACAGTAGAGTAGAAGAGTGCTCTTTTCTCAAAAGCAGAGTGTGTTTCTTGTAAGGCGAGCTAGTGTTTGTTTCCCAGTCCTAAATGGAGTTGAATCACATGCAGTTTCTGGTCCTAAGAGCAAGAGTTGTTTTATGGTAAGAAGAGTCACTATTGCGCTGCCATTGCCATACACAGGACAAATAGCACTGGCGTCTGTTCCCAGCAAGTATAGTGTATTGGACTGAAGAGGATCTACTGTTCTTGTCAGGTTTATAAGCAGAAGTGAACTAGATACGGCCGTGTGTGTAGGAAGCACAGTTTTTTTTTTCTGAGCAAGCTCACTGTTCGGACCCCATAGGAAACACAGTAGAGTAGAAGAGTGCTCTTTTCTCTAAAGCAGATTGTGTTTCTTGTAAGGCAAGCTAGCATTTGTTTCCCAGTCCTAAATGGAGTTGAATCACATACAGTTTCTGGTCCTACGAGCAAGAGTTGTTTTCTGGTAAGGAAAGTCACTATTGCGCTCCCATTGCCATACACAGTGCAAATAGCACTTGTGTCTGTTCCCAGCAAGTACAGTGTATTGGACTGAAGAGGAGCTATTGTTCTTGTCAGTTTCCTAAGCAGAGTTGAACTAGATATGGCCCGTGTGTGTAGGAAGCACAGTTCTTTTGTTCTGAGCAAGCACTCTGTTCTGGCCCTATAGGAAACACAGTAGAGTAGAAAAGTGCTCTTTTCTCTAAAGCAGAGTGTGTTTCTTGTAAGGCGAGCTAGCGTTTGTTTCCCAGTCCTAAATGGAGTTGAATCACATGCAGTTTCTGGTCCTACGAGCAAGAGTAGTTTTATGGTAAGAAGAGTCACTATTGCGCTGCCATTGCCATACACAGGACAAATAGCACTGGCGTCTGTTCCCAGCAAGTACAGTGTATTGGACTGAAGAGGATCTACTGTTCTTGTCAGGTTTATAAGCAGAAGTGAACTAGATACGGCCGTGTGTGTAGGAAGCACAGTTTTTTTGTTCTGAGCAAGCTCACTGTTCGGACCCCATAGGAAACACAGTAGAGTAGAAGAGTGCTCTTTTCTCTAAAGAAGATTGTGTTTCTTGTAAGGCGAGCTAGCATTTGTTTCCCAGTCCTAAATGGAGTTGAATCACATACAGTTTCTGGTCCTACGAGCAAGAGTTGTTTTCTGGTAAGGAAAGTCACTATTGCGCTCCCATTGCCATACACAGTGCAAATAGCACTCGTGTCTGTTCCCAGCAAGTACAGTGTATTGGACTGAAGAGGAGCTACTGTTCTTGTCAGTTTCCTAAGCAGAGTTGAACGAGATATGGCACGTGTGTGTAGGAAGCACAGTTCTTTTGTTCTGAGCAAGCACTCTGTTCTGGCCCTATAGGAAACACAGTAGTGTAGAACAGTGCTCTTTTCTCTAAAGCAGAGTGTGTTTCTTGTAAGGCGAGCTAGCGTTTGTTTCCCAGTCCTAAATGGAGTTGAATCACATGCAGTTTCTGGTCCTACGAGCAAGAGTTGTTTTCTGGTAAGGAAGTCACTATTGTGTTCCAATTGCCATAAACAGTGCAAATCGCACTGGCGTCTGTTCCCAGCAAGTACAGTGTATTGGACTGAATAGGAGCTACTGTTATTGTCAGTTTCCTAAGCAGAGTTGAACGAGATATGGCCCGTGTGTGTAGGAAGCACAGTTCTTTTGTTCTGAGCAAGCTCACAGTTTGGACCCCATAGGAAACACAGCAGAGTAGAAGAGTGCACTTTTCTCAAAAGCAGAGTGTTTTTCTTGTAAGGTGAGCTCGCGTTTGTTTCCCAGTCATAAATGGAGTTGAGTCACATGCAGTTTTTGGTCCTACGAGCAAGAGTTGTTTTCTGGTAAGAAGAGAAACTCTTGCGCTCTAAATGCCATACACAGTACAAATAGTACTCGTGTCTGTACCCTTCAAGTACAGTGTATTGGACTGATTAGGAGCAACTGTTCTTGTCAGTTTCCTCAGCAGAGTTGAACTAGATATGGTCCGTGTGTGTAGGAAGCACAGTTCTTTTGTTCTGAGCAAGCTCACTGTTTGGACCCCATAGGAAACACAGTAGAGTAGAAGAGTGCTCTTTTCTCAAAAGCAGAGTGCGTTTCTTGTAAGGCGAGCTACCGTTTGTTTCCCAGTCCTAAATGGAGTTGAATCACATTCAGTTTCTGGTCCTACAAGCAAGAGTTGTTTTATGGTAAGAATAGTCACTATTGTGCTGCCATTGCCATACACAGGACAAATAGCACTCGCGTCTGTTTTCAGCAAGTACAGTGTATTGGACTGAAGAGGAGCTACTGTTCTTGTCAGTTTCCTAAGCAGAGTTGAACTAGATATGGTCGGTGTGTGTAGGAAGCGCAGTTCTTTTGTTCTGAGCAAGCTCACTGTTCTGGCCCTATAGGAAACACAGTAGAGTAGAAAAGTGCTCTTTTCTCTAAAGCAGAGTGTGTTTCTTGTAAGGCGAGCTAGCGTTTGTTTCCCAGTCCTAAATGGAGTTGAGTCACATGCAGTTTTAGGTCCTACGAGCAAGAGTTGTTTTCTTGTAAGACGAGTCACTATTGTTTTCCAATTGCCATACACTGTGCAAATAGCTCTCGCTTCTGTTTCAGGAATTACAGTGTATTGGACTGAAGAGGAGCTACTGTTCTTGTCAGGTTCCTAAGCAGAATTTTACTAGATATGGTCCGTGTGTGTAGGAAGCACAGTTGTTTTGTTCTGAGCAAGCTCACTGTTCGGACCCCATAGGAAACACAGTAGAGTAGAAGCGTGCTCTTTTCTCAAAAGCAGAGTGCATTTCTTGTAAGGCGAGCTAGCGTTTGTTTCCCAGTCCTAAATGGAGTTGAATCACATGCAGTTTCTGGTCCTACGAGCAAGAGTTGTTTTCTGGTAAGAAGAGTCACTATTTCGCTCCAATTGCCATACACAGTGCAAAAAGCACTCGCGTCTGTTCCCAGCAAGTACAGTGTATTGGACTGAATAGGAGCTACTGTTATTGTCAGTTTCCTAAGCAGATTTGAACTAGATATGGTCCGTGTGTGTAGGAAGCACAGTTCTTTGTTCTCAGCAAGCTCACTGTTCTGGCCCTATAGGAAACACAGTAGAGTAGAAGAGTGCTCTTTTCTCAAAAGCAGAGTGTGTTTCTTGTAAAGCGAGCTAGCATTTGTTTCCCAGTCCTAAATGGAGTTGAATCACATGCAGTTTCTAGTCCTACCAGCAAGAGTTGTTTACTGGTAAGAAGGTCACTATTGCGTTCCCATTGCCATACACAGTGCAAATTGCACTCGCGTCTGTTCCCAGCAAGTACAGTGTATTGGACTGAAGAGGAGCTACTGTTCTTGTCAGTTTCCTAAGCAGAGTTGAATGAGATATGGCCCGTGTGTGTAGGAAGCACAGTTCTTTTGTTCTGAGCAAGCTCACTGTTTGGACCCCATAGGAAACACAGTAGAGTAGAAGAGTGCTCTTTTCTCTAAAGCAGAGTGTTTTTCTTGTAAGGTGAGCTCGCGTTTGTTTCCCAGTCCTAAATGGAGTTGAGTCACATGCAGTTTTTGGTCCTACGAGCAAGAGTTGTTTTCTGGTAAGAAGAGTAACTCTGGCGCTCCAAATGCCATACACAGTGCAAATAGTACTCGTGTCTGTTCCCTTCAAGTACAGTGTATTGGACTGATTAGGAGCAACTGTTCTTGTCAGTTTCCTCAGCAGAGTGGAACTAGATATGGTCCGTGTGTGTAGGAAGCACAGTTCTTTTGTTCTGAGCAAGCTCACTGTTTGGACACCATAGGAAACACAGTAGAGTAGAAGAGTGCTCTTTTCTCAAAAGCAGAGTGTGTTTCTTGTAAGGAGAGCTAGCGTTTGTTTCCCAGTCCTAAATGGAGTTGAATCACATGCAGTTTCTGGTCCTATGAGCAAGAGTTGTTTTCTGGTAAGGAAGTCACTATTGTGCTCCAATAGCCATAGACAGTGCAAATAGCACTCGTGTCTGTTCCCCGCAAATACAGTGTATTGGAATGAAGAGGAGCTACTGTTCTTGTCAGTTTCCTAAGCAGAGTTGAACTAGATATGGTCTGTGTGTAGGATGCACAGTTTTTTGTTCTGAGCAAACTCACTGTTTGGACCCCATAGGAAACACAGTAGAGTAGAAGAGTGCTCTTTTCTCAAAAGCAGAGTGTGTTTCTTGTAAGGCGAGCTAGTGTTTGTTTCCCAGTCCTAAATGGAGTTGAATCACATGCAGTTTCTGGTCCTAAGAGCAAGAGTTGTTTTATGGTAAGAAGAGTCACTATTGCGCTGCCATTGCCATACACAGGACAAATAGCACTGGCGTCTGTTCCCAGCAAGTATAGTGTATTGGACTGAAGAGGATCTACTGTTCTTGTCAGGTTTATAAGCAGAAGTGAACTAGATACGGCCGTGTGTGTAGGAAGCACAGTTTTTTTGTTCTGAGCAAGCTCACTGTTCGGACCCCATAGGAAACACAGTAGAGTAGAAGAGTGCTCTTTTCTCTAAAGCAGATTGTGTTTCTTGTAAGGCGAGCTAGCATTTGTTTCCCAGTCCTAAATGGAGTTGAATCACATACAGTTTCTGGTCCTACGAGCAAGAGTTGTTTTCTGGTAAGGAAAGTCACTATTGCGCTCCCATTGCCATACACAGTGCAAATAGCACTTGTGTCTGTTCCCAGCAAGTACAGTGTATTGGACTGAAGAGGAGCTATTGTTCTTGTCAGTTTCCTAAGCAGAGTTGAACTAGATATGGCCCGTGTGTGTAGGAAGCACAGTTCTTTTGTTCTGAGCAAGCACTCTGTTCTGGCCCTATAGGAAACACAGTAGAGTAGAAAAGTGCTCTTTTCTCTAAAGCAGAGTGTGTTTCTTGTAAGGCGAGCTAGCGTTTGTTTCCCAGTCCTAAATGGAGTTGAATCACATGCAGTTTCTGGTCCTACGAGCAAGAGTTGTTTTATGGTAAGAAGAGTCACTATTGCGCTGCCATTGCCATACACAGGACAAATAGCACTGGCGTCTGTTCCCAGCAAGTACAGTGTATTGGACTGAAGAGGATCTACTGTTCTTGTCAGGTTTATAAGCAGAAGTGAACTAGATACGGCCGTGTGTGTAGGAAGCACAGTTTTTTTGTTCTGAGCAAGCTCACTGTTCGGACCCCATAGGAAACACAGTAGAGTAGAAGAGTGCTCTTTTCTCTAAAGAAGATTGTGTTTCTTGTAAGGCGAGCTAGCATTTGTTTCCCAGTCCTAAATGGAGTTGAATCACATACAGTTTCTGGTCCTACGAGCAAGAGTTGTTTTCTGGTAAGGAAAGTCACTATTGCGCTCCCATTGCCATACACAGTGCAAATAGCACTCGTGTCTGTTCCCAGCAAGTACAGTGTATTGGACTGAAGAGGAGCTACTGTTCTTGTCAGTTTCCTAAGCAGAGTTGAACGAGATATGGCACGTGTGTGTAGGAAGCACAGTTCTTTTGTTCTGAGCAAGCACTCTGTTCTGGCCCTATAGGAAACACAGTAGTGTAGAACAGTGCTCTTTTCTCTAAAGCAGAGTGTGTTTCTTGTAAGGCGAGCTAGCGTTTGTTTCCCAGTCCTAAATGGAGTTGAATCACATGCAGTTTCTGGTCCTACGAGCAAGAGTTGTTTTCTGGTAAGGAAGTCACTATTGTGCTCCAATTGCCATAAACAGTGCAAATCGCACTGGCGTCTGTTCCCAGCAAGTACAGTGTATTGGACTGAATAGGAGCTACTGTTATTGTCAGTTTCCTAAGCAGAGTTGAACGAGATATGGCCCGTGTGTGTAGGAAGCACAGTTCTTTTGTTCTGAGCAAGCTCACAGTTTGGACCCCATAGGAAACACAGCAGAGTAGAAGAGTGCACTTTTCTCAAAAGCAGAGTGTTTTTCTTGTAAGGTGAGCTCGCGTTTGTTTCCCAGTCCTAAATGGAGTTGAGTCACATGCAGTTTTTGGTCCTACGAGCAAGAGTTGTTTTCTGGTAAGAAGAGAAACTCTTGCGCTCTAAATGCCATACACAGTACAAATAGTACTCGTGTCTGTACCCTTCAAGTACAGTGTATTGGACTGATTAGGAGCAACTGTTCTTGTCAGTTTCCTCAGCAGAGTTGAACTAGATATGGTCTGTGTGTGTAGGAAGCACAGTTCTTTTGTTCTGAGCAAGCTCACTGTTTGGACCCCATAGGAAACACAGTAGAGTAGAAGAGTGCTCTTTTCTCAAAAGCAGAGTGCGTTTCTTGTAAGGCGAGCTACCGTTTGTTTCCCAGTCCTAAATGGAGTTGAATCACATTCAGTTTCTGGTCCTACAAGCAAGAGTTGTTTTATGGTAAGAATAGTCACTATTGTGCTGCCATTGCCATACACAGGACAAATAGCACTCGCGTCTGTTTTCAGCAAGTACAGTGTATTGGACTGAAGAGGAGCTACTGTTCTTGTCAGTTTCCTAAGCAGAGTTGAACTAGATATGGTCGGTGTGTGTAGGAAGCGCAGTTCTTTTGTTCTGAGCAAGCTCACTGTTCTGGCCCTATAGGAAACACAGTAGAGTAGAAAAGTGCTCTTTTCTCTAAAGCAGAGTGTGTTTCTTGTAAGGCGAGCTAGCGTTTGTTTCCCAGTCCTAAATGGAGTTGAGTCACATGCAGTTTTAGGTCCTACGAGCAAGAGTTGTTTTCTTGTAAGACGAGTCACTATTGTTTTCCAATTGCCATACACTGTGCAAATAGCTCTCGCTTCTGTTTCAGGAATTACAGTGTATTGGACTGAAGAGGAGCTACTGTTCTTGTCAGGTTCCTAAGCAGAATTTTACTAGATATGGTCCGTGTGTGTAGGAAGCACAGTTGTTTTGTTCTGAGCAAGCTCACTGTTCGGACCCCATAGGAAACACAGTAGAGTAGAAGCGTGCTCTTTTCTCAAAAGCAGAGTGCATTTCTTGTAAGGCGAGCTAGCGTTTGTTTCCCAGTCCTAAATGGAGTTGAATCACATGCAGTGTCTGGTCCTACGAGCAAGAGTTGTTTTCTGGTAAGAAGAGTCACTATTTCGCTCCAATTGCCATACACAGTGCAAAAAGCACTCGCGTCTGTTCCCAGCAAGTACAGTGTATTGGACTGAATAGGAGCTACTATTATTGTCAGTTTCCTAAGCAGATTTGAACTAGATATGGTCCGTGTGTGTAGGAAGCACAGTTCTTTGTTCTCAGCAAGCTCACTGTTCTGGCCCTATAGGAAACACAGTAGAGTAGAAGAGTGCTCTTTTCTCAAAAGCAGAGTGTGTTTCTTGTAAAGCGAGCTAGCATTTGTTTCCCAGTCCTAAATGGAGTTGAATCACATGCAGTTTCTAGTCCTACCAGCAAGACTTGTTTACTGGTAAGAAGGTCACTATTGCGTTCCCATTGCCATACACAGTGCAAATTGCACTCGCGTCTGTTCCCAGCAAGTACAGTGTATTGGACTGAAGAGGAGCTACTGTTCTTGTCAGTTTCCTAAGCAGAGTTGAATGAGATATGGCCCGTGTGTGTAGGAAGCACAGTTCTTTTGTTCTGAGCAAGCTCACTGTTTGGACCCCATAGGAAACACAGTAGAGTAGAAGAGTGCTCTTTTCTCTAAAGCAGAGTGTTTTTCTTGTAAGGTGAGCTCGCGTTTGTTTCCCAGTCCTAAATGGAGTTGAGTCACATGCAGTTTTTGGTCCTACGAGCAAGAGTTGTTTTCTGGTAAGAAGAGTAACTCTTGCGCTCCAAATGCCATACACAGTGCAAATAGTACTTGCGTCTATTCACTTCAAGTACAGTGTATTGGACTGATTAGGAGCAACTGTTCTTGTCAGTTTCCTCAGCAGAGTTGAACAAGATATGGTCCGTGTGTGTAGGAAGCACAGTTCTTTTGTTCTGAGCAAGCTCACTGTTTGGACCCCATAGGAAACACAGTACAGTAGAAGAGTGCTCTTTTCTCAAAAGCAGAGTGTGTTTCTTGTAAGGCGAGCTAGTGTTTGTTTCCCAGTCCTAAATGGAGTTGAATCACATGCAGTTTCTGGTCCTACGAGCAAGAGTTGTTTTCTGGTAAGGAAGTCACTATTGTGCTCCAATAGCCATAGACAGTGCAAATAGCACTCGTGTCTGTTCCCCGCAAATACAGTGTATTGGACTGAAGAGGAGCTACTGTTCTTGTCAGTTTCCTAAGCAGAGTTGAACTAGATATGGTCTGTGTGTAGGATGCACAGTTTTTTGTTCTGAGCAAACTCACTGTTTGGACCCCATAGGAAACACAGTAGAGTAGAAGAGTGCTCTTTTCTCAAAAGCAGAGTGTGTTTCTTGTAAGGCGAGCTAGTGTTTGTTTCCCAGTCCTAAATGGAGTTGAATCACATGCAGTTTCTGGTCCTAAGAGCAAGAGTAGTTTTATGGTAAGAAGAGTCACTATTGCGCTGCCATTGCCATACACAGGACAAGTAGCACTGGCGTCTGTTCCCAGCAAGTACAGTGTATTGGACTGAAGAGGATCTACTGTTCTTGTCAGGTTTATAAGCAGAAGTGAACTACATACGGCCGTGTGTGTAGGAAGCACAGTTTTTTTGTTCTGAGCAAGCTCACTGTTCGGACCCCATAGGAAACACAGTAGAGTAGAAGAGTGCTCTTTTCTCTAAACCAGATTGTGTTTCTTGTAAGGCGAGCTAGCATTTGTTTCCCAGTCCTAAATGGAGTTGAATCACATACAGTTTCTGGTCCTACGAGCAAGAGTTGTTTTCTGGTAAGGAAAGTCACTATTGCGCTCCCATTGCCATACACAGTGCAAATAGCACTCGTGTCTGTTCCCAGCAAGTACAGTGAATTGGACTGAAGAGGAGCTACTGTTCTTGTCAGTTTCCTAAGCAGAGTTGAACTAGATATGGCCCGTGTGTGTAGGAAGCACAGTTCTTTTGTTCTGAGCAAGCACTCTGTTCTGGCCCTATAGGAAACACAGTAGAGTAGAAAAGTGCTCTTTTCTCTAAAGCAGAGTGTGTTTCTTATAAGGAGAGCTAGCGTTTGTTTCCCAGTCCTAAATGGAGTTGAATCACATGCAGTTTCTGGTCCTACGAGCAAGAGTTGTTTTATGGTAAGAAGAGTCACTATTGCGCTGCCATTGCCATACACAGGACAAATAGCACTGGCGTCTGTTCCCAGCAAGTACAGTGTATTGGACTGAAGAGGATCTACTGTTCTTGTCAGGTTTATAAGCAGAAGTGAACTAGATACGGCCGTGTGTGTAGGAAGCACAGTTTTTTTGTTCTGAGCAAGCTCACTGTTCTGGCCCTACAGGAAACACAGCAGAGTAGAAGAGTGCTCTTTTCTCAAAAGCAGAATGTGTTTCTTGTAAGGCGAGCTAGCGTTTGTTTCCCAGTCCTAAATGGAGTTGAATCACATGCAGTTTCTTGTCGTACGAGCAAGAGTTGTTTTCTGGTAAGGAAGTCACTATTGTGCTCCAATTGCCATACACAGTGCAAATAGCACTGGCGTCTGTTCCCAGCAAGTACAGTGTATTGGACTGAATAAGAGCTACTGTTATTGTCAGTTTCCTAAGCAGAGTTGAACTAGATATGGTCCGTGTGTGTAGGAAGCACAGTTCTTTTGTTCTCTGCAAGCTCACTGTTCTGGCCCTATAGGAAACACAGTAGAGTAGAAAAGTGCTCTTTTCTCTAAAGAAGAGTGTGTTTCTTATAAGGCGAGCTAGCGTTTGTTTCCCAGTCCTAAATGGAGTTGAATCACATGCAGTTTCTGGTCCTACGAGCAAGAGTTGTTTTCTGGTAAGGAAGTCACTATTGTGCTCCAATTGCCATACACAGTGCAAATCGCACTGGCGTCTGTTCCCAGCAAGTACAGTGTATTGGACTGAATAGGAGCTACTGTTATTGTCAGTTTCCTAAGCAGAGTTGAACGAGATATGGCCCGTGTGTGTAGGAAGCACAGTTCTTTTGTTCTGAGCAAGCTCACAGTTTGGACCCCATAGGAAACACAGCAGAGTAGAAGCGTGCTCTTTTCTCAAAAGCAGAGTGTTTTTCTTGTAAGGTGAGCTCGCGTTTGTTTCCCAGTCCTAAATGGAGTTGAGTCACATGCAGTTTCTGGTCCTACGAGCAAGAGTTGTTTTCTGGTAAGAAGAGTCACTATTGCGCTCCAATTGCCATACACAGTGCAAATAGCACTGGCGTCTGTTCCCAGCAAGTACAGTGTATTGGACTGAATAGGAGCTACTGTTATTGTCAGTTTCCTAAGCAGAGTTGAACTAGATATGGTCCGTGTGTGTAGGAAGCACAGTTCTTTGTTCTCAGCAAGCTCACTCTTCTGGCCCTATAGGAAACACAGTAGAGTAGAAGAGTGCTCTTTTCTCAAAAGCAGAGTGTGTTTCTTGTAAAGCGAGCTAGCATTTGTTTCCCAGTCCTAAATGGAGTTGAATCACATGCAGTTTCTAGTCCTACCAGCAAGAGTTGTTTACTGGTAAGAAGGTCACTATTGCGTTCCCATTGCCATACACAGTGCAAATTGCACTCGCGTCTGTTCCCAGCAAGTACAGTGTATTGGACTGAAGAGGAGCTACTGTTCTTGTCAGTTTCCTAAGCAGAGTTGAATGAGATATGGCCCGTGTGTGTAGGAAGCACAGTTCTTTTGTTCTGAGCAAGCTCACTGTTTGGACCCCATAGGAAACACAGTACAGTAGAAGAGTGCTCTTTTCTCAAAAGCAGAGTGTGTTTCTTGTAAGGCGAGCTAGCGTTTGTTTCCCAGTCCTAAATGGAGTTGAATAACATGCATTTTCTGGTCCTACGAGCAAGAGTTGTTTTCTGGTAAGGAAGTCACTATTGTGCTCCAATAGCCATAGACAGTGCAAATAGCACTCGTGTCTGTTCCCCGCAAATACAGTGTATTGGAATGAAGAGGAGCTACTGTTCTTGTCAGTTTCCTAAGCAGAGTTGAACTAGATATGGTCTGTGTGTAGGATGCACAGTTTTTTGTTCTGAGCAAACTCACTGTTTGGACCCCATAGGAAACACAGTAGAGTAGAAGAGTGCTCTTTTCTCAAAAGCAGAGTGTGTTTCTTGTAAGGCGAGCAAGTGTTTGTTTCCCAGTCCTAAATGGAGTTGAATCACATGCAGTTTCTGGTCCTACGAGCAAGAGTTGTTTTCTGGTAAGAAGAGTCACTATTGCGCTGCCATTGCCATACACAGGACAAATAGCACTGGCGTCTGTTCCCAGCAAGTACAGTGTATTGGACTGAAGAGGATCTACTGTTCTTGTCAGGTTTATAAGCAGAAGTGAACTAGATACGGCCGTGTGTGTAGGAAGCACAGTTTTTTTGTTCTGAGCAAGCTCACTGTTCGGACCCCATAGGAAACACAGTAGAGTAGAAGAGTGCTCTTTTCTCTAAAGCAGATTGTGTTTCTTGTAAGGCGAGCTAGCATTTGTTTCCCAGTCCTAAATGGAGTTGAATCACATACAGTTTCTGGTCCTACGAGCAAGAGTTGTTTTCTGGTAAGGAAAGTCACTATTGCGCTCCCATTGCCATACACAGTGCAAATAGCACTCGTGTCTGTTCCCAGCAAGTACAGTGAATTGGACTGAAGAGGAGCTACTGTTCTTGTCAGTTTCCTAAGCAGAGTTGAACTAGATATGGCCCGTGTGTGTAGGAAGCACAGTTCTTTTGTTCTGAGCAAGCACTCTGTTCTGGCCCTATAGGAAACACAGTAGAGTAGAAAAGTGCTCTTTTCTCTAAAGCAGAGTGTGTTTCTTATAAGGCGAGCTAGCGTTTGTTTCCCAGTACTAAATCGAGTTGAATCACATGCAGTTTCTGGTCCTACGAGCAAGAGTTGTTTTATGGTAAGAAGAGTCACTATTGCGCTGCCATTGCCATACACAGGACAAATAGCACTGGCGTCTGTTCCCAGCAAGTACAGTGTATTGGACTGAAGAGGATCTACTGTTCTTGTCAGGTTTATAAGCAGAAGTGAACTAGATACGGCCGTGTGTGTAGGAAGCACAGTTTTTTTGTTCTGAGCAAGCTCACTGTTCTGGCCCTACAGGAAACACAGCAGAGTAGAAGAGTGCTCTTTTCTCAACAGCAGAATGTGTTTCTTGTAAGGCGAGCTAGCGTTTGTTTCCCAGTCCTAAATGGAGTTGAATCACATGCAGTTTCTGGTCCTACGAGCAAGAGTTGTTTTCTGGTAAGGAAGTCACTATTGTGCTCCAATTGCCATACACAGTGCAAATAGCACTGGCGTCTGTTCCCAGCAAGTACAGTGTATTGGACTGAATAGGAGCTACTGTTCTTGTCAGTTTCCTAAGCAGAGTTGAACTAGATATGGTCCGTGTGTGTAGGAAGCACAGTTCTTTTGTTCTCTGCAAGCTCACTGTTCTGGCCCTATAGGAAACACAGTAGAGTAGAAGAGTGCTCTTTTCTCAAAAGCAGAGTGTGTCTTGTAAAGCGAGCTAGCCTTGTTTCCCAGTCCTAAATGGAATTGAATCACATGCAGTTTCTGGTCCTACGAGCAAGAGTTGTTTTCTGGTAAGGAAGTCACTATTGTGCTCCAATAGCCATAGACAGTGCAAATAGCACTCGTGTCTGTTCCCCGCAAATACAGTGTATTGGAATGAAGAGGAGCTACTGTTCTTGTCAGTTTCCTAAGCAGAGTTGAACTAGATATGGTCTGTGTGTAGGATGCACAGTTTTTTGTTCTGAGCAAACTCACTGTTTGGACCCCATAGGAAACACAGTACAGTAGAAGAGTGCTCTTTTCTCAAAAGCAGAGTGTGTTTCTTGTAAGGCGAGCTAGTGTTTGTTTCCCAGTCCTAAATGGAGTTGAATCACATGCAGTTTCTGGTCCTACGAGCAAGAGTTGTTTTATGGTAAGAAGAGTCACTATTGCGCTGCCATTGCCATACACAGGACAAATAGCACTGGCGTCTGTTCCCAGCAAGTACAGTGTATTGGACTGAAGAGGAGCTACTGTTCTTGTCAGTTTCCTAAGCAGAGTTGAATGAGATATGGCCCGTGTGTGTAGGAAGCACAGTTCTTTTGTTCTGAGCAAGCTCACTGTTTGGACCCCATAGGAAACACAGTACAGTAGAAGAGTGCTCTTTTCTCAAAAGCAGAGTGTGTTTCTTGTAAGGCGAGCTAGCGTTTGTTTCCCAGTCCTAAATGGAGTTGAATCACATGCATTTTCTGGTCCTACGAGCAAGAGTTGTTTTCTGGTAAGGAAGTCACTATTGTGCTCCAATAGCCATAGACAGTGCAAATAGCACTCTTGTCTGTTCCCCGCAAATACAGTGTATTGGAATGAAGAGGAGCTACTGTTCTTGTCAGTTTCCTAAGCAGAGTTGAACTAGATATGGTCTGTGTGTAGGATGCACAGTTTTTTGTTCTGAGCAAACTCACTGTTTGGACCCCATAGGAAACACAGTAGAGTAGAAGAGTGCTCTTTTCTCAAAAGCAGAGTGTGTTTCTTGTAAGGCGAGCTAGCGTTTGTTTCCCAGTCCTAAATGGAGTTGAATCACATGCAGTTTGTGGTCCTACGAGCAAGAGTTGTTTTATGGTAAGAAGAGTCACTATTGCGCTGCCATTGCCATACACAGGACAAATAGCACTGGCGTCTGTTCCCAGCAAGTACAGTGTATTGGACTGAAGAGGATCTACTGTTCTTGTCAGGTTTATAAGCAGAAGTGAACTAGATACGGCCGTGTGTGTAGGAAGCACAGTTTTTTTGTTCTGAGCAAGCTCACTGTCGGACCCCATAGGAAACACAATAGAGTAGAAGAGTGCTCTTTTCTCTAAAGAAGATTGTGTTTCTTGTAAGACGAGCTAGCATTTGTTTCCCAGTCCTAAATGGAGTTGAATCACATACAGTTTCTGGTCCTACGAGCAAGAGTTGTTTTCTGGTAAGGAAAGTCACTATTGCGCTCCCATTGCCATACACAGTGCAAATAGCACTCGTGTCTGTTCCCAGCAAGTACAGTGTATTGGACTGAAGAGGAGCTACTGTTCTTGTCAGTTTCCTAAGCAGAGTTGAATGAGATATGGCCCGTGTGTGTAGGAAGCACAGTTCTTTTGTTCTGAGCAAGCACTCTGTTCTGGCCCTATAGGAAACACAGTAGTGTAGAACAGTGCTCTTTTCTCTAAAGCAGAGTGTGTTTCTTGTAAGGCGAGCCAGCGTTTGTTTCCCAGTCCTAAATGGAGTTGAATCACATGCATTTTCTGGTCCTACGAGCAAGAGTTGTTTTCTGGTAAGGAAGTCACTATTGTGCTCCAATTGCCATACACAGTGCAAATCGCACTGGCGTCTGTTCCCAGCAAGTACAGTGTATTGGACTGAATAGGAGCTACTGTTCTTGTCAGTTTCCTAAGCAGAGTTGAACTAGATATGGTCCGTGTGTGTAGGAAGCACAGTTCTTTTGTTCTCTGCAAGCTCACTGTTCTGGCCCTATAGGAAACACAGTAGAGTAGAAGAGTGCTCTTTTCTCAAAAGCAGAGTGTGTCTTGTAAAGCGAGCTAGCCTTGTTTCCCAGTCCTAAATGGAATTGAATCACATGCAGTTTCTGGTCCTACGAGCAAGAGTTGTTTTCTGGTAAGGAAGTCACTATTGTGCTCCAATAGCCATAGACAGTGCAAATAGCACTCGTGTCTGTTCCCCGCAAATACAGTGTATTGGAATGAAGAGGAGCTACTGTTCTTGTCAGTTTCCTAAGCAGAGTTGAACTAGATATGGTCTGTGTGTAGGATGCACAGTTTTTTGTTCTGAGCAAACTCACTGTTTGGACCCCATAGGAAACACAGTAGAGTAGAAGAGTGCTCTTTTCTCAAAAGCAGAGTGTGTTTCTTGTAAGGCGAGCTAGTGTTTGTTTCCCAGTCCTAAATGGAGTTGAATCACATGCAGTTTCTGGTCCTAAGAGCAAGAGTTGTTTTATGGTAAGAAGAGTCACAATTGCGCTGCCATTGCCATACACAGGACAAATAGCACTGGCGTCTGTTCCCAGCAAGTACAGTGTATTGGACTGAAGAGGAGCTACTGTTCTTGTCAGTTTCCTAAGCAGAGTTGAATGAGATATGGCCCGTGTGTGTAGGAAGCACAGTTCTTTTGTTCTGAGCAAGCTCACTGTTTGGACCCCATAGGAAACACAGTACAGTACAAGAGTGCTCTTTTCTCAAAAGCAGAGTGTGTTTCTTGTAAGGCGAGCTAGCGTTTGTTTCCCAGTCCTAAATGGAGTTGAATCACATGCATTTTCTGGTCCTACGAGCAAGAGTTGTTTTCTGGTAAGGAAGTCACTATTGTGCTCCAATAGCCATAGACAGTGCAAATAGCACTCTTGTCTGTTCCCCGCAAATACAGTGTATTGGAATGAAGAGGAGCTACTGTTCTTGTCAGTTTCCTAAGCAGAGTTGAACTAGATATGGTCTGTGTGTAGGATGCACAGTTTTTTGTTCTGAGCAAACTCACTGTTTGGACCCCATAGGAAACACAGTAGAGTAGAAGAGTGCTCTTTTCTCAAAAGCAGAGTGTGTTTCTTGTAAGGCGAGCTAGCGTTTGTTTCCCAGTCCTAAATGGAGTTGAATCACATGCAGTTTGTGGTCCTACGAGCAAGAGTTGTTTTATGGTAAGAAGAGTCACTATTGCGCTGCCATTGCCATACACAGGACAAATAGCACTGGCGTCTGTTCCCAGCAAGTACAGTGTATTGGACTGAAGAGGATCTACTGTTCTTGTCAGGTTTATAAGCAGAAGTGAACTAGATACGGCCGTGTGTGTAGGAAGCACAGTTTTTTTGTTCTGAGCAAGCTCACTGTCGGACCCCATAGGAAACACAATAGAGTAGAAGAGTGCTCTTTTCTCTAAAGAAGATTGTGTTTCTTGTAAGACGAGCTAGCATTTGTTTCCCAGTCCTAAATGGAGTTGAATCACATACAGTTTCTGGTCCTACGAGCAAGAGTTGTTTTCTGGTAAGGAAAGTCACTATTGCGCTCCCATTGCCATACACAGTGCAAATAGCACTCGTGTCTGTTCCCAGCAAGTACAGTGTATTGGACTGAAGAGGAGCTACTGTTCTTGTCAGTTTCCTAAGCAGAGTTGAATGAGATATGGCCCGTGTGTGTAGGAAGCACAGTTCTTTTGTTCTGAGCAAGCACTCTGTTCTGGCCCTATAGGAAACACAGTAGTGTAGAACAGTGCTCTTTTCTCTAAAGCAGAGTGTGTTTCTTGTAAGGCGAGCTAGCGTTTGTTTCCCAGTCCTAAATGGAGTTGAATCACATGCAGTTTCTGGTCCTACGAGCAAGAGTTGTTTTCTGGTAAGGAAGTCACTATTGTGCTCCAATTGCCATACACAGTGCAAATCGCACTGGCGTCTGTTCCCAGCAAGTACAGTGTATTGGACTGAATAGGAGCTACTGTTATTGTCAGTTTCCTAAGCAGAGTTGAACTAGATATGGTCCGTGTGTGTAGGAAGCACAGTTCTTTTGTTCTCTGCAAGCTCACTGTTCTGGCCCTATAGGAAACACAGTAGAGTAGAAGAGTGCTCTTTTCTCAAAAGCAGAGTGTGTCTTGTAAAGCGAGCTAGCATTTGTTTCCCAGTCCTAAATGGAATTGAATCACATGCTGTTTCTGGTCCTACGAGCAAGAGTAGTTTTCTGGTAAGGAAGTCACAATTGCGCTCCCATTGCCATACACAGTGCAAATAGCACTCGCGTCTGTTCCCAGCAAGTACAGTGTATTGGACTGAAGAGGAGCTACTGTTCTTGTCAGTTTCCTAAGCAGAGTTGAACGAGATATGGCCCGTATGTGTAGGAAGCACAGTTCTTTTGTTCTGAGCAAGCTCACAGTTTGGACCGCATAGGAAACACAGTAGAGTAGAAGATTGCACTTTTCTCAAAAGCAGAGTATGTTTCGTGTAAGGCGAGCCAGCGTTTGTTTCCCAGTGCTAAATGGAGTTGAGTCACATGCAGTTTTTGGTCCTACGAGCAAGAGTTGTTTTCTGGTAAGAAGAGTCACTATTGCGCTCCAAATGCAATACACAGTGCAAATAGTACTCGTGTCTGTTCCCTTCAAGTACAGTGTATTGGACTGATTAGGAGCAACTGTTCTTGTCAGTTTCCTCAGCAGAGTTCAACTAGATATGGTCCGTGTGTGTAGGAAGCACAGTTCTTTTGTTCTGAGCAAGCTCACTGTTTGGACCCCATAGGAAACACAGTAGAGTAGAAGAGTGCTCCTTTCTCAAAAGCAGAGTGAGTTTCTTGTAAGGCGAGCTAGCGTTTGTTTCCCAGTCCTAAATGGAGTTGAATCACATTCAGTTTCTGGTCCTACAAGCAAGAGTTGTTTTATGGTAAGAATAGTCACTATTGTGCTGCCATTGCCATACACAGGACAAATAGCACTCGCGTCTGTTTTCAGCAAGTACAGTGTATTGGACTGAAGAGGAGCTACTGTTCTTGTCAGTTTCCTAAGCAGAGTTGAACTAGATATGGTCGGTGTGTGTAGGAAGCGCAGTTCTTTTGTTCTGAGCAAGCTCACTGTTCTGGCCCTATAGGAAACACAGTAGAGTAGAAAAGTGCTCTTTTCTCTAAAGCAGAGTGTGTTTCTTGTAAGGCGAGCTAGCGTTTGTTTCCCAGTCCTAAATGGAGTTGAGTCACATGCAGTTTTTGGTCCTACGAGCCAGAGTTGTTTTCTTGTAGGACAAGTCACTATTGTTTTCCAATTGCCATACACTGTGCAAATAGCTCTCGCTTCTGTTTCAGGAATTACAGTGTATTGGACTGAAGAGGAGCTACTGTTCTTGTCAGGTTCCTAAGCAGAGTTTTACTAGATATGGTCCATGTGTGTAGGAAGCACAGTTGTTTTGTTCTGAGCAAGCTCACTGTTCGGACCCCATAGGAAACACAGTAGAGTAGAAGCGTGCTCTTTTTCTGAAAAGCAGAGTGCGTTTCTTGTAAGGCGAGCTAGCGTTTGTTTCCCAGTCCTAAATGGAGTTGAATCACATGCAGTTTCTGGTCCTACGAGCAAGAGTTGTTTTCTGGTAAGAAGAGTCACTATTGCGCTCCAATTGCCATACACAGTGCAAATAGCACTCGCGTCTGTTCCCAGCAAGTACAGTGTATTGGACTGAATAGGAGCTACTGTTCTTGTCAGTTTCCTAAGCAGAGTTGAACTAGATATGGTCCGTGTGTGTAGGAAGCACAGTTCTTTGTTCTCAGCAAGCTCACTGTTCTGGCCCTATAGGAAACACAGTAGAGTAGAAGAGTGCTCTTTTCTCAAAAGCAGAGTGTGTTTCTTGTAAGGCGAGCCAGCGTTTGTTTCCCAGTCCTAAATGGAGTTGAATCACATGCAGTTTCTGGTCCTACGAGCAAGAGTTGTTTTCTGGTAAGGAAGTCACTATTGTGCTCCAATTGCCATACACAGTGCAAATAGCACTGGCGTCTGTTCCCAGCAAGTACAGTGTATTGGACTGAATAGGAGCTACTGTTCTTGTCAGTTTCCTAAGCAGAGTTGAACTAGATATGGTCCGTGTGTGTAGGAAGCACAGTTCTTTTGTTCTCTGCAAGCTCACTGTTCTGGCCCTATAGGAAACACAGTAGAGTAGAAGAGTGCTCTTTTCTCAAAAGCAGAGTGTGTCTTGTAAAGCGAGCTAGCCTTGTTTCCCAGTCCTAAATGGAATTGAATCACATGCAGTTTCTGGTCCTACGAGCAAGAGTTGTTTTCTGGTAAGGAAGTCACTATTGTGCTCCAATAGCCATAGACAGTGCAAATAGCACTCGTGTCTGTTCCCCGCAAATACAGTGTATTGGAATGAAGAGGAGCTACTGTTCTTGTCAGTTTCCTAAGCAGAGTTGAACTAGATATGGTCTGTGTGTAGGATGCACAGTTTTTTGTTCTGAGCAAACTCACTGTTTGGACCCCATAGGAAACACAGTAGAGTAGAAGAGTGCTCTTTTCTCAAAAGCAGAGTGTGTTTCTTGTAAGGCGAGCTAGTGTTTGTTTCCCAGTCCTAAATGGAGTTGAATCACATGCAGTTTCTGGTCCTACGAGCAAGAGTTGTTTTATGGTAAGAAGAGTCACTATTGCGCTGCCATTGCCATACACAGGACAAATAGCACTGGCGTCTGTTCCCAGCAAGTACAGTGTATTGGACTGAAGAGGAGCTACTGTTCTTGTCAGTTTCCTAAGCAGAGTTGAATGAGATATGGCCCGTGTGTGTAGGAAGCACAGTTCTTTTGTTCTGAGCAAGCTCACTGTTTGGACCCCATAGGAAACACAGTACAGTAGAAGAGTGCTCTTTTCTCAAAAGCAGAGTGTGTTTCTTGTAAGGCGAGCTAGCGTTTGTTTCCCAGTCCTAAATGGAGTTGAATCACATGCATTTTCTGGTCCTACGAGCAAGAGTTGTTTTCTGGTAAGGAAGTCACTATTGTGCTCCAATAGCCATAGACAGTGCAAATAGCACTCTTGTCTGTTCCCCGCAAATACAGTGTATTGGAATGAAGAGGAGCTACTGTTCTTGTCAGTTTCCTAAGCAGAGTTGAACTAGATATGGTCTGTGTGTAGGATGCACAGTTTTTTGTTCTGAGCAAACTCACTGTTTGGACCCCATAGGAAACACAGTAGAGTAGAAGAGTGCTCTTTTCTCAAAAGCAGAGTGTGTTTCTTGTAAGGCGAGCTAGCGTTTGTTTCCCAGTCCTAAATGGAGTTGAATCACATGCAGTTTGTGGTCCTACGAGCAAGAGTTGTTTTATGGTAAGAAGAGTCACTATTGCGCTGCCATTGCCATACACAGGACAAATAGCACTGGCGTCTGTTCCCAGCAAGTACAGTGTATTGGACTGAAGAGGATCTACTGTTCTTGTCAGGTTTATAAGCAGAAGTGAACTAGATACGGCCGTGTGTGTAGGAAGCACAGTTTTTTTGTTCTGAGCAAGCTCACTGTCGGACCCCATAGGAAACACAATAGAGTAGAAGAGTGCTCTTTTCTCTAAAGAAGATTGTGTTTCTTGTAAGACGAGCTAGCATTTGTTTCCCAGTCCTAAATGGAGTTGAATCACATACAGTTTCTGGTCCTACGAGCAAGAGTTGTTTTCTGGTAAGGAAAGTCACTATTGCGCTCCCATTGCCATACACAGTGCAAATAGCACTCGTGTCTGTTCCCAGCAAGTACAGTGTATTGGACTGAAGAGGAGCTACTGTTCTTGTCAGTTTCCTAAGCAGAGTTGAATGAGATATGGCCCGTGTGTGTAGGAAGCACAGTTCTTTTGTTCTGAGCAAGCACTCTGTTCTGGCCCTATAGGAAACACAGTAGTGTAGAACAGTGCTCTTTTCTCTAAAGCAGAGTGTGTTTCTTGTAAGGCGAGCCAGCGTTTGTTTCCCAGTCCTAAATGGAGTTGAATCACATGCAGTTTCTGGTCCTACGAGCAAGAGTTGTTTTCTGGTAAGGAAGTCACTATTGTGCTCCAATTGCCATACACAGTGCAAATCGCACTGGCGTCTGTTCCCAGCAAGTACAGTGTATTGGACTGAATAGGAGCTACTGTTCTTGTCAGTTTCCTAAGCAGAGTTGAACTAGATATGGTCCGTGTGTGTAGGAAGCACAGTTCTTTTGTTCTCTGCAAGCTCACTGTTCTGGCCCTATAGGAAACACAGTAGAGTAGAAGAGTGCTCTTTTCTCAAAAGCAGAGTGTGTCTTGTAAAGCGAGCTAGCCTTGTTTCCCAGTCCTAAATGGAATTGAATCACATGCAGTTTCTGGTCCTACGAGCAAGAGTTGTTTTCTGGTAAGGAAGTCACTATTGTGCTCCAATAGCCATAGACAGTGCAAATAGCACTCGTGTCTGTTCCCCGCAAATACAGTGTATTGGAATGAAGAGGAGCTACTGTTCTTGTCAGTTTCCTAAGCAGAGTTGAACTAGATATGGTCTGTGTGTAGGATGCACAGTTTTTTGTTCTGAGCAAACTCACTGTTTGGACCCCATAGGAAACACAGTAGAGTAGAAGAGTGCTCTTTTCTCAAAAGCAGAGTGTGTTTCTTGTAAGGCGAGCTAGTGTTTGTTTCCCAGTCCTAAATGGAGTTGAATCACATGCAGTTTCTGGTCCTAAGAGCATGAGTTGTTTTATGGTAAGAAGAGTCACTATTGCGCTGCCATTGCCATACACAGGACAAATAGCACTGGCGTCTGTTCCCAGCAAGTACAGTGTATTGGACTGAAGAGGAGCTACTGTTCTTGTCAGTTTCCTAAGCAGAGTTGAATGAGATATGGCCCGTGTGTGTAGGAAGCACAGTTCTTTTGTTCTGAGCAAGCTCACTGTTTGGACCCCATAGGAAACACAGTACAGTAGAAGAGTGCTCTTTTCTCAAAAGCAGAGTGTGTTTCTTGTAAGGCGAGCTAGCGTTTGTTTCCCAGTCCTAAATGGAGTTGAATCACATGCATTTTCTGGTCCTACGAGCAAGAGTTGTTTTCTGGTAAGGAAGTCACTATTGTGCTCCAATAGCCATAGACAGTGCAAATAGCACTCTTGTCTGTTCCCCGCAAATACAGTGTATTGGAATGAAGAGGAGCTACTGTTCTTGTCAGTTTCCTAAGCAGAGTTGAACTAGATATGGTCTGTGTGTAGGATGCACAGTTTTTTGTTCTGAGCAAACTCACTGTTTGGACCCCATAGGAAACACAGTAGAGTAGAAGAGTGCTCTTTTCTCAAAAGCAGAGTGTGTTTCTTGTAAGGCGAGCTAGCGTTTGTTTCCCAGTCCTAAATGGAGTTGAATCACATGCAGTTTGTGGTCCTACGAGCAAGAGTTGTTTTATGGTAAGAAGAGTCACTATTGCGCTGCCATTGCCATACACAGGACAAATAGCACTGGCGTCTGTTCCCAGCAAGTACAGTGTATTGGACTGAAGAGGATCTACTGTTCTTGTCAGGTTTATAAGCAGAAGTGAACTAGATACGGCCGTGTGTGTAGGAAGCACAGTTTTTTTGTTCTGAGCAAGCTCACTGTCGGACCCCATAGGAAACACAATAGAGTAGAAGAGTGCTCTTTTCTCTAAAGAAGATTGTGTTTCTTGTAAGACGAGCTAGCATTTGTTTCCCAGTCCTAAATGGAGTTGAATCACATACAGTTTCTGGTCCTACGAGCAAGAGTTGTTTTCTGGTAAGGAAAGTCACTATTGCGCTCCCATTGCCATACACAGTGCAAATAGCACTCGTGTCTGTTCCCAGCAAGTACAGTGTATTGGACTGAAGAGGAGCTACTGTTCTTGTCAGTTTCCTAAGCAGAGTTGAATGAGATATGGCCCGTGTGTGTAGGAAGCACAGTTCTTTTGTTCTGAGCAAGCACTCTGTTCTGGCCCTATAGGAAACACAGTAGTGTAGAACAGTGCTCTTTTCTCTAAAGCAGAGTGTGTTTCTTGTAAGGCGAGCTAGCGTTTGTTTCCCAGTCCTAAATGGAGTTGAATCACATGCAGTTTCTGGTCCTACGAGCAAGAGTTGTTTTCTGGTAAGGAAGTCACTATTGTGCTCCAATTGCCATACACAGTGCAAATCGCACTGGCGTCTGTTCCCAGCAAGTACAGTGTATTGGACTGAATAGGAGCTACTGTTATTGTCAGTTTCCTAAGCAGAGTTGAACTAGATATGGTCCGTGTGTGTAGGAAGCACAGTTCTTTTGTTCTCTGCAAGCTCACTGTTCTGGCCCTATAGGAAACACAGTAGAGTAGAAGAGTGCTCTTTTCTCAAAAGCAGAGTGTGTCTTGTAAAGCGAGCTAGCATTTGTTTCCCAGTCCTAAATGGAATTGAATCACATGCTGTTTCTGGTCCTACGAGCAAGAGTAGTTTTCTGGTAAGGAAGTCACAATTGCGCTCCCATTGCCATACACAGTGCAAATAGCACTCGCGTCTGTTCCCAGCAAGTACAGTGTATTGGACTGAAGAGGAGCTACTGTTCTTGTCAGTTTCCTAAGCAGAGTTGAACGAGATATGGCCCGTATGTGTAGGAAGCACAGTTCTTTTGTTCTGAGCAAGCTCACAGTTTGGACCGCATAGGAAACACAGTAGAGTAGAAGATTGCACTTTTCTCAAAAGCAGAGTATGTTTCGTGTAAGGCGAGCCAGCGTTTGTTTCCCAGTGCTAAATGGAGTTGAGTCACATGCAGTTTTTGGTCCTACGAGCAAGAGTTGTTTTCTGGTAAGAAGAGTCACTATTGCGCTCCAAATGCAATACACAGTGCAAATAGTACTCGTGTCTGTTCCCTTCAAGTACAGTGTATTGGACTGATTAGGAGCAACTGTTCTTGTCAGTTTCCTCAGCAGAGTTCAACTAGATATGGTCCGTGTGTGTAGGAAGCACAGTTCTTTTGTTCTGAGCAAGCTCACTGTTTGGACCCCATAGGAAACACAGTAGAGTAGAAGAGTGCTCCTTTCTCAAAAGCAGAGTGAGTTTCTTGTAAGGCGAGCTAGCGTTTGTTTCCCAGTCCTAAATGGAGTTGAATCACATTCAGTTTCTGGTCCTACAAGCAAGAGTTGTTTTATGGTAAGAATAGTCACTATTGTGCTGCCATTGCCATACACAGGACAAATAGCACTCGCGTCTGTTTTCAGCAAGTACAGTGTATTGGACTGAAGAGGAGCTACTGTTCTTGTCAGTTTCCTAAGCAGAGTTGAACTAGATATGGTCGGTGTGTGTAGGAAGCGCAGTTCTTTTGTTCTGAGCAAGCTCACTGTTCTGGCCCTATAGGAAACACAGTAGAGTAGAAAAGTGCTCTTTTCTCTAAAGCAGAGTGTGTTTCTTGTAAGGCGAGCTAGCGTTTGTTTCCCAGTCCTAAATGGAGTTGAGTCACATGCAGTTTTTGGTCCTACGAGCCAGAGTTGTTTTCTTGTAGGACAAGTCACTATTGTTTTCCAATTGCCATACACTGTGCAAATAGCTCTCGCTTCTGTTTCAGGAATTACAGTGTATTGGACTGAAGAGGAGCTACTGTTCTTGTCAGGTTCCTAAGCAGAGTTTTACTAGATATGGTCCATGTGTGTAGGAAGCACAGTTGTTTTGTTCTGAGCAAGCTCACTGTTCGGACCCCATAGGAAACACAGTAGAGTAGAAGCGTGCTCTTTTTCTGAAAAGCAGAGTGCGTTTCTTGTAAGGCGAGCTAGCGTTTGTTTCCCAGTCCTAAATGGAGTTGAATCACATGCAGTTTCTGGTCCTACGAGCAAGAGTTGTTTTCTGGTAAGAAGAGTCACTATTGCGCTCCAATTGCCATACACAGTGCAAATAGCACTCGCGTCTGTTCCCAGCAAGTACAGTGTATTGGACTGAATAGGAGCTACTGTTCTTGTCAGTTTCCTAAGCAGAGTTGAACTAGATATGGTCCGTGTGTGTAGGAAGCACAGTTCTTTGTTCTCAGCAAGCTCACTGTTCTGGCCCTATAGGAAACACAGTAGAGTAGAAGAGTGCTCTTTTCTCAAAAGCAGAGTGTGTTTCTTGTAAAGCGAGCTAGCATTTGTTTCCCAGTCCTAAATGGAGTTGAATCACATGCAGTTTCTAGTCCTACCAGCAAGAGTTGTTTACTGGTAAGAAGGTCACTATTGCGTTCCCATTGCCATACACAGTGCAAATAGCACTCGCGTCTGTTCCCAGCAAGTACAGTGTATTGTACTGAAGAGGAGCTACTGTTCTTGTCAGTTTCCTAAGCAGAGTTGAATGAGATATTGCCCGTGTGTGTAGGAAGCACAGTTCTTTTGTTCTGAGCAAGCTCACTGTTTGGACCCCATAGGAAACACAGTAGAGTAGAAGAGTGCTCTTTTCTCTAAAGCAGAGTGTTTTTCTTGTAAGGTGAGCTCGCGTTTGTTTCCCAGTCCTAAATGGAGTTGAGTCACATGCAGTTTTTGGTCCTACGAGCAAGAGTTGTTTTCTGGTAAGAAGAGTAACTCTTGCGCTCCAAAAGCCATACACAGTGCAAATAGTACTCGCGTCTGTTCCCTTCAAGTACAGTGTATTGGACTGATTAGGAGCAACTGTTCTTGTCAGTTTCCTCAGCAGAGTTGAACAAGATATGGTCCGTGTGTGTAGGAAGCACAGTTCTTTTGTTCTGAGCAAGCTCACTGTTTGGACCCCATAGGAAACACAGTACAGTAGAAGAGTGCTCTTTTCTCAAAAGCAGAGTGTGTTTCTTGTAAGGCGAGCTAGCATTTGTTTCCCAGTCCTAAATGGAGTTGAATCACATGCAGTTTCTGGTCCTACGAGCAAGAGTTGTTTTCTGGTAAGGAAGTCACTATTTTGCTCCAATAGCCATACACAGTGCAAATAGCACTCGTGTCTGTTCCCCGCAAATACAGTGTATTGGAATGAAGAGGAGCTACTGTTCTTGTCAGTTTCCTAAGCAGAGTTGAACTAGATATGGTCTGTGTGTAGGATGCACAGTTTTTTGTTCTGAGCAAACTCACTGTTTGGACCCCATAGGAAACACAGTAGAGTAGAAGAGTGCTCTTTTCTCAAAAGCAGAGTGTGTTTCTTGTAAGGCGAGCTAGTGTTTGTTTCCCAGTCCTAAATGGAGTTGAATCACATGCAGTTTGTGGTCCTACGAGCAAGAGTTGTTTTATGGTAAGAAGAGTCACTATTGCGCTGCCATTGCCATACACAGGACAAATAGCACTGGCGTCTGTTCCCAGCAAGTACAGTGTATTGGACTGAAGAGGATCTACTGTTCTTGTCAGGTTTATAAGCAGAAGTGAACTAGATACGGCCGTGTGTGTAGGAAGCACAGTTTTTTTGTTCTGAGCAAGCTCACTGTTCGGACCCCATAGGAAACACAGTAGAGTAGAAGAGTGCTCTTTTCTCTAAACCAGATTGTGTTTCTTGTAAGGCGAGCTAGCATTTGTTTCCCAGTCCTAAATGGAGTTGAATCACATACAGTTTCTGGTCCTACGAGCAAGAGTTGTTTTCTGGTAAGGAAAGTCACTATTGCGCTCCCATTGCCATACACAGTGCAAATAGCACTCGTGTCTGTTCCCAGCAAGTACAGTGAATTGGACTGAAGAGGAGCTACTGTTCTTGTCAGTTTCCTAAGCAGAGTTGAACTAGATATGGCCCGTGTGTGTAGGAAGCACAGTTCTTTTGTTCTGAGCAAGCACTCTGTTCTGGCCCTATAGGAAAAACAGTAGAGTAGAAAAGTGCTCTTTTCTCTAAAGCAGAGTGTGTTTCTTATAAGGAGAGCTAGCGTTTGTTTCCCAGTCCTAAATGGAGTTGAATCACATGCAGTTTGTGGTCCTACGAGCAAGAGTTGTTTTATGGTAAGAAGAGTCACTATTGCGCTGCCATTGCCATACACAGGACAAATAGCACTGGCGTCTGTTCCCAGCAAGTACAGTGTATTGGACTGAAGAGGATCTACTGTTCTTGTCAGGTTTATAAGCAGAAGTGAACTAGATACGGCCGTGTGTGTAGGAAGCACAGTTTTTTTGTTCTGAGCAAGCTCACTGTCGGACCCCATAGGAAACACAATAGAGTAGAAGAGTGCTCTTTTCTCTAAAGAAGATTGTGTTTCTTGTAAGACGAGCTAGCATTTGTTTCCCAGTCCTAAATGGAGTTGAATCACATACAGTTTCTGGTCCTACGAGCAAGAGTTGTTTTCTGGTAAGGAAAGTCACTATTGCGCTCCCATTGCCATACACAGTGCAAATAGCACTCGTGTCTGTTCCCAGCAAGTACAGTGTATTGGACTGAAGAGGAGCTACTGTTCTTGTCAGTTTCCTAAGCAGAGTTGAATGAGATATGGCCCGTGTGTGTAGGAAGCACAGTTCTTTTGTTCTGAGCAAGCACTCTGTTCTGGCCCTATAGGAAACACAGTAGTGTAGAACAGTGCTCTTTTCTCTAAAGCAGAGTGTGTTTCTTGTAAGGCGAGCTAGCGTTTGTTTCCCAGTCCTAAATGGAGTTGAATCACATGCAGTTTCTGGTCCTACGAGCAAGAGTTGTTTTCTGGTAAGGAAGTCACTATTGTGCTCCAATTGCCATACACAGTGCAAATCGCACTGGCGTCTGTTCCCAGCAAGTACAGTGTATTGGACTGAATAGGAGCTACTGTTCTTGTCAGTTTCCTAAGCAGAGTTGAACTAGATATGGTCCGTGTGTGTAGGAAGCACAGTTCTTTTGTTCTCTGCAAGCTCACTGTTCTGGCCCTATAGGAAACACAGTAGAGTAGAAGAGTGCTCTTTTCTCAAAAGCAGAGTGTGTCTTGTAAAGCGAGCTAGCCTTGTTTCCCAGTCCTAAATGGAATTGAATCACATGCAGTTTCTGGTCCTACGAGCAAGAGTTGTTTTCTGGTAAGGAAGTCACTATTGTGCTCCAATAGCCATAGACAGTGCAAATAGCACTCGTGTCTGTTCCCCGCAAATACAGTGTATTGGAATGAAGAGGAGCTACTGTTCTTGTCAGTTTCCTAATCAGAGTTGAACTAGATATGGTCTGTGTGTAGGATGCACAGTTTTTTGTTCTGAGCAAACTCACTGTTTGGACCCCATAGGAAACACAGTAGAGTAGAAGAGTGCTCTTTTCTCAAAAGCAGAGTGTGTTTCTTGTAAGGCGAGCTAGTGTTTGTTTCCCAGTCCTAAATGGAGTTGAATCACATGCAGTTTCTGGTCCTAAGAGCAAGAGTTGTTTTATGGTAAGAAGAGTCACTATTGCGCTGCCATTGCCATACACAGGACAAATAGCACTGGCGTCTGTTCCCAGCAAGTACAGTGTATTGGACTGAAGAGGAGCTACTGTTCTTGTCAGTTTCCTAAGCAGAGTTGAATGAGATATGGCCCGTGTGTGTAGGAAGCACAGTTCTTTTGTTCTGAGCAAGCTCACTGTTTGGACCCCATAGGAAACACAGTACAGTAGAAGAGTGCTCTTTTCTCAAAAGCAGAGTGTGTTTCTTGTAAGGCGAGCTAGCGTTTGTTTCCCAGTCCTAAATGGAGTTGAATCACATGCATTTTCTGGTCCTACGAGCAAGAGTTGTTTTCTGGTAAGGAAGTCACTATTGTGCTCCAATAGCCATAGACAGTGCAAATAGCACTCTTGTCTGTTCCCCGCAAATACAGTGTATTGGAATGAAGAGGAGCTACTGTTCTTGTCAGTTTCCTAAGCAGAGTTGAACTAGATATGGTCTGTGTGTAGGATGCACAGTTTTTTGTTCTGAGCAAACTCACTGTTTGGACCCCATAGGAAACACAGTAGAGTAGAAGAGTGCTCTTTTCTCAAAAGCAGAGTGTGTTTCTTGTAAGGCGAGCTAGCGTTTGTTTCCCAGTCCTAAATGGAGTTGAATCACATGCAGTTTGTGGTCCTACGAGCAAGAGTTGTTTTATGGTAAGAAGAGTCACTATTGCGCTGCCATTGCCATACACAGGACAAATAGCACTGGCGTCCGTTCCCAGCAAGTACAGTGTATTGGACTGAAGAGGATCTACTGTTCTTGTCAGGTTTATAAGCAGAAGTGAACTAGATACGGCCGTGTGTGTAGGAAGCACAGTTTTTTTGTTCTGAGCAAGCTCACTGTCGGACCCCATAGGAAACACAATAGAGTAGAAGAGTGCTCTTTTCTCTAAAGAAGATTGTGTTTCTTGTAAGACGAGCTAGCATTTGTTTCCCAGTCCTAAATGGAGTTGAATCACATACAGTTTCTGGTCCTACGAGCAAGAGTTGTTTTCTGGTAAGGAAAGTCACTATTGCGCTCCCATTGCCATACACAGTGCAAATAGCACTCGTGTCTGTTCCTAGCAAGTACAGTGTATTGGACTGAAGAGGAGCTACTGTTCTTGTCAGTTTCCTAAGCAGAGTTGAATGAGATATGGCCCGTGTGTGTAGGAAGCACAGTTCTTTTGTTCTGAGCAAGCACTCTGTTCTGGCCCTATAGGAAACACAGTAGTGTAGAACAGTGCTCTTTTCTCTAAAGCAGAGTGTGTTTCTTGTAAGGCGAGCTAGCGTTTGTTTCCCAGTCCTAAATGGAGTTGAATCACATGCAGTTTCTGGTCCTACGAGCAAGAGTTGTTTTCTGGTAAGGAAGTCACTATTGTGCTCCAATTGCCATACACAGTGCAAATCGCACTGGCGTCTGTTCCCAGCAAGTACAGTGTATTGGACTGAATAGGAGCTACTGTTATTGTCAGTTTCCTAAGCAGAGTTGAACTAGATATGGTCCGTGTGTGTAGGAAGCACAGTTCTTTTGTTCTCTGCAAGCTCACTGTTCTGGCCCTATAGGAAACACAGTAGAGTAGAAGAGTGCTCTTTTCTCAAAAGCAGAGTGTGTCTTGTAAAGCGAGCTAGCATTTGTTTCCCAGTCCTAAATGGAATTGAATCACATGCTGTTTCTGGTCCTACGAGCAAGAGTAGTTTTCTGGTAAGGAAGTCACAATTGCGCTCCCATTGCCATACACAGTGCAAATAGCACTCGCGTCTGTTCCCAGCAAGTACAGTGTATTGGACTGAAGAGGAGCTACTGTTCTTGTCAGTTTCCTAAGCAGAGTTGAACGAGATATGGCCCGTGTGTGTAGGAAGCACAGTTCTTTTGTTCTGAGCAAGCTCACAGTTTGGACCGCATAGGAAACACAGTAGAGTAGAAGATTGCACTTTTCTCAAAAGCAGAGTATGTTTCGTGTAAGGCGAGCCAGCGTTTGTTTCCCAGTGCTAAATGGAGTTGAGTCACATGCAGTTTTTGGTCCTACGAGCAAGAGTTGTTTTCTGGTAAGAAGAGTCACTATTGCGCTCCAAATGCAATACACAGTGCAAATAGTACTCGTGTCTGTTCCCTTCAAGTACAGTGTATTGGACTGATTAGGAGCAACTGTTCTTGTCAGTTTCCTCAGCAGAGTTCAACTAGATATGGTCCGTGTGTGTAGGAAGCACAGTTCTTTTGTTCTGAGCAAGCTCACTGTTTGGACCCCATAGGAAACACAGTAGAGTAGAAGAGTGCTCCTTTCTCAAAAGCAGAGTGAGTTTCTTGTAAGGCGAGCTAGCGTTTGTTTCCCAGTCCTAAATGGAGTTGAATCACATTCAGTTTCTGGTCCTACAAGCAAGAGTTGTTTTATGGTAAGAATAGTCACTATTGTGCTGCCATTGCCATACACAGGACAAATAGCACTCGCGTCTGTTTTCAGCAAGTACAGTGTATTGGACTGAAGAGGAGCTACTGTTCTTGTCAGTTTCCTAAGCAGAGTTGAACTAGATATGGTCGGTGTGTGTAGGAAGCGCAGTTCTTTTGTTCTGAGCAAGCTCACTGTTCTGGCCCTATAGGAAACACAGTAGAGTAGAAAAGTGCTCTTTTCTCTAAAGCAGAGTGTGTTTCTTGTAAGGCGAGCTAGCGTTTGTTTCCCAGTCCTAAATGGAGTTGAGTCACATGCAGTTTTTGGTCCTACGAGCAAGAGTTGTTTTCTTGTAGGACAAGTCACTATTGTTTTCCAATTGCCATACACTGTGCAAATAGCTCTCGCTTCTGTTTCAGGAATTACAGTGTATTGGACTGAAGAGGAGCTACTGTTCTTGTCAGGTTCCTAAGCAGAGTTTTACTAGATATGGTCCATGTATGTAGGAAGCACAGTTGTTTTGTTCTGAGCAAGCTCACTGTTCGGACCCCATAGGAAACACAGTAGAGTAGAAGCGTGCTCTTTTCTGAAAAGCAGAGTGCGTTTCTTGTAAGGCGAGCTAGCGTTTGTTTCCCAGTCCTAAATGGAGTTGAATCACATGCAGTTTCTGGTCCTACGAGCAAGAGTTGTTTTCTGGTAAGAAGAGTCACTATTGCGCTCCAATTGCCATACACAGTGCAAATAGCACTCGCGTCTGTTCCCAGCAAGTACAGTGTATTGGACTGAATAGGAGCTACTGTTATTGTCAGTTTCCTAAGCAGAGTTGAACTAGATATGGTCCGTGTGTGTAGGAAGCACAGTTCTTTGTTCTCAGCAAGCTCACTGTTCTGGCCCTATAGGAAACACAGTAGAGTAGAAGAGTGCTCTTTTCTCAAAAGCAGAGTGTGTTTCTTGTAAAGCTAGCTAGCATTTGTTTCCCAGTCCTAAATGGAGTTGAATCACATGCAGTTTCTAGTCCTACCAGCAAGAGTTGTTTACTGGTAAGAAGGTCACTATTGCGTTCCCATTGCCATACACAGTGCAAATAGCACTCGCGTCTGTTCCCAGCAAGTACAGTGTATTGTACTGAAGAGGAGCTACTGTTCTTGTCAGTTTCCTAAGCAGAGTTGAATGAGATATTGCCCGTGTGTGTAGGAAGCACAGTTCTTTTGTTCTGAGCAAGCTCACTGTTTGGACCCCATAGGAAACACAGTAGAGTAGAAGAGTGCTCTTTTCTCTAAAGCAGAGTGTTTTTCTTGTAAGGTGAGCTCGCGTTTGTTTCCCAGTCCTAAATGGAGTTGAGTCACATGCAGTTTTTGGTCCTACGAGCAAGAGTTGTTTTCTGGTAAGAAGAGTAACTCTTGCGCTCCAAATGCCATACACAGTGCAAATAGTACTCGCGTCTGTTCCCTTCAAGTACAGTGTATTGGACTGATTAGGAGCAACTGTTCTTGTCAGTTTCCTCAGCAGAGTTGAACAAGATATGGTCCGTGTGTGTAGGAAGCACAGTTCTTTTGTTCTGAGCAAGCTCACTGTTTGGACCCCATAGGAAACACAGTACAGTAGAAGAGTGCTCTTTTCTCAAAAGCAGAGTGTGTTTCTTGTAAGGCGAGCTAGCATTTGTTTCCCAGTCCTAAATGGAGTTGAATCACATGCAGTTTCTGGTCCTACGAGCAAGAGTTGTTTTCTGGTAAGGAAGTCACTATTTTGCTCCAATAGCCATACACAGTGCAAATAGCACTCGTGTCTGTTCCCCGCAAATACAGTGTATTGGAATGAAGAGGAGCTACTGTTCTTGTCAGTTTCCTAAGCAGAGTTGAACTAGATATGGTCTGTGTGTAGGATGCACAGTTTTTTGTTCTGAGCAAACTCACTGTTTGGACCCCACAGGAAACACAGTAGAGTAGAAGAGTGCTCTTTTCTCAAAAGCAGAGTGTGTTTCTTGTAAGGCGAGCTAGTGTTTGTTTCCCAGTCCTAAATGGAGTTGAATCACATGCAGTTTCTGGTCCTACGAGCAAGAGTTGTTTTATGGTAAGAAGAGTCACTATTGCGCTGCCATTGCCATACACAGGACAAATAGCACTGGCGTCTGTTCCCAGCAAGTACAGTGTATTGGACTGAAGAGGATCTACTGTTCTTGTCAGGTTTATAAGCAGAAGTGAACTAGATACGGCCGTGTGTGTAGGAAGCACAGTTTTTTTGTTCTGAGCAAGCTTACTGTTCGGACCCCATAGGAAACACAGTAGAGTAGAAGAGTGCTCTTTTCTCTAAACCAGATTGTGTTTCTTGTAAGGCGAGCTAGCATTTGTTTCCCAGTCCTAAATGGAGTTGAATCACATACAGTTTCTGGTCCTACGAGCAAGAGTTGTTTTCTGGTAAGGAAAGTCACTATTGCGCTCCCATTGCCATACACAGTGCAAATAGCACTCGTGTCTGTTCCCAGCAAGTACAGTGAATTGGACTGAAGAGGAGCTACTGTTCTTGTCAGTTTCCTAAGAAGAGTTGAACTAGATATGGCCCGTGTGTGTAGGAAGCACAGTTCTTTTGTTCTGAGCAAGCACTCTGTTCTGGCCCTATAGGAAACACAGTAGAGTAGAAAAGTGCTCTTTTCTCTAAAGCAGAGTGTGTTTCTTATAAGGAGAGCTAGCGTTTGTTTCCCAGTCCTAAATGGAGTTGAATCACATGCAGTTTCTGGTCCTACGAGCAAGAGTTGTTTTATGGTAAGAAGAGTCACTATTGCGCTGCCATTGCCATACACAGGACAAATAGCACTGGCGTCTGTTCCCAGCAAGTACAGTGTATTGGACTGAAGAGGATCTACTGTTCTTGTCAGGTTTATAAGCAGAAGTGAACTAGATACGGCCATGTGTGTAGGAAGCACAGTTTTTTTGTTCTGAGCAAGCTCACTGTTCTGGCCCTACAGGAAACACAGCAGAGTAGAAGAGTGCTCTTTTCTCAAAAGCAGAATGTGTTTCTTGTAAGGCGAGCTAGCGTTTGTTTCCCAGTCCTAAATGGAGTTGAATCACATGCAGTTTCTGGTCCTATGAGCAAGAGTTGTTTTCTGGTAAGGAATCACTATTGTGCTCCAATTGCCATACACAGTGCAAATAGCACTGGCGTCTGTTCCCAGCAAGTACAGTGTATTGGACTGAATAAGAGCTACTGTTATTGTCAGTTTCCTAAGCAGAGTTGAACGAGATATGGCCCGTGTGTGTAGGAAGCACAGTTCTTTTGTTCTGAGCAAGCTCACAGTTTGGACCCCATAGGAAACACAGCAGAGTAGAAGCGTGCTCTTTTCTCAAAAGCAGAGTGTTTTTCTTGTAAGGTGAGCTCGCGTTTGTTTCCCAGTCCTAAATGGAGTTGAGTCACATGCAGTTTCTGGTCCTACGAGCAAGAGTTGTTTTCTGGTAAGAAGAGTCACTATTGCGCTCCAATTGCCATACACAGTGCAAATAGCACTGGCGTCTGTTCCCAGCAAGTACAGTGTATTGGACTGAATAGGAGCTACTGTTATTGTCAGTTTCCTAAGCAGAGTTGAACTAGATATGGTCCGTGTGTGTAGGAAGCACAGTTCTTTGTTCTCAGCAAGCTCACTGTTCTGGCCCTATAGGAAACACAGTAGAGTAGAAGAGTGCTCTTTTCTCAAAAGCAGAGTGTGTTTCTTGTAAAGCGAGCTAGCATTTGTTTCCCAGTCCTAAATGGAGTTGAATCACATGCAGTTTCTAGTCCTACCAGCAAGAGTTGTTTACTGGTAAGAAGGTCACTATTGCGTTCCCATTGCCATACACAGTGCAAATTGCACTCGCGTCTGTTCCCAGCAAGTACAGTGTATTGGACTGAAGAGGAGCTACTGTTCTTGTCAGTTTCCTAAGCAGAGTTGAATGAGATATGGCCCGTGTGTGTAGGAAGCACAGTTCTTTTGTTCTGAGCAAGCTCACTGTTTGGACCCCATAGGAAACACAGTACAGTAGAAGAGTGCTCTTTTCTCAAAAGCAGAGTGTGTTTCTTGTAAGGCGAGCTAGCGTTTGTTTCCCAGTCCTAAATGGAGTTGAATCACATGCATTTTCTGGTCCTACGAGCAAGAGTTGTTTTCTGGTAAGGAAGTCACTATTGTGCTCCAATAGCCATAGACAGTGCAAATAGCACTCGTGTCTGTTCCCCGCAAATACAGTGTATTGGAATGAAGAGGAGCTACTGTTCTTGTCAGTTTCCTAAGCAGAGTTGAACTAGATATGGTCTGTGTGTAGGATGCACAGTTTTTTGTTCTGAGCAAACTCACTGTTTGGACCCCATAGGAAACACAGTAGAGTAGAAGAGTGCTCTTTTCTCAAAAGCAGAGTGTGTTTCTTGTAAGGCGAGCAAGTGTTTGTTTCCCAGTCCTAAATGGAGTTGAATCACATGCAGTTTCTGGTCCTACGAGCAAGAGTTGTTTTCTGGTAAGAAGAGTCACTATTGCGCTGCCATTGCCATACACAGGACAAATAGCACTGGCGTCTGTTCCCAGCAAGTACAGTGTATTGGACTGAAGAGGATCTACTGTTCTTGTCAGGTTTATAAGCAGAAGTGAACTAGATACGGCCGTGTGTGTAGGAAGCACAGTTTTTTTGTTCTGAGCAAGCTCACTGTTCGGACCCCATAGGAAACACAGTAGAGTAGAAGAGTGCTCTTTTCTCTAAAGCAGATTGTGTTTCTTGTAAGGCGAGCTAGCATTTGTTTCCCAGTCCTAAATGGAGTTGAATCACATACAGTTTCTGGTCCTACGAGCAAGAGTTGTTTTCTGGTAAGGAAAGTCACTATTGCGCTCCCATTGCCATACACAGTGCAAATAGCACTCGTGTCTGTTCCCAGCAAGTACAGTGAATTGGACTGAAGAGGAGCTACTGTTCTTGTCAGTTTCCTAAGCAGAGTTGAACTAGATATGGCCCGTGTGTGTAGGAAGCACAGTTCTTTTGTTCTGAGCAAGCACTCTGTTCTGGCCCTATAGGAAACACAGTAGAGTAGAAAAGTGCTCTTTTCTCTAAAGCAGAGTGTGTTTCTTATAAGGCGAGCTAGCGTTTGTTTCCCAGTCCTAAATGGAGTTGAATCACATGCAGTTTCTGGTCCTACGAGCAAGAGTTGTTTTATGGTAAGAAGAGTCACTATTGCGCTGCCATTGCCATACACAGGACAAATAGCACTGGCGTCTGTTCCCAGCAAGTACAGTGTATTGGACTGAAGAGGATCTACTGTTCTTGTCAGGTTTATAAGCAGAAGTGAACTAGATACGGCCGTGTGTGTAGGAAGCACAGTTTTTTTGTTCTGAGCAAGCTCACTGTCGGACCCCATAGGAAACACAATAGAGTAGAAGAGTGCTCTTTTCTCTAAAGAAGATTGTGTTTCTTGTAAGACGAGCTAGCATTTGTTTCCCAGTCCTAAATGGAGTTGAATCACATACAGTTTCTGGTCCTACGAGCAAGAGTTGTTTTCTGGTAAGGAAAGTCACTATTGCGCTCCCATTGCCATACACAGTGCAAATAGCACTCGTGTCTGTTCCCAGCAAGTACAGTGTATTGGACTGAAGAGGAGCTACTGTTCTTGTCAGTTTCCTAAGCAGAGTTGAATGAGATATTGCCCGTGTGTGTAGGAAGCACAGTTCTTTTGTTCTGAGCAAGCTCACTGTTTGGACCCCATAGGAAACACAGTAGAGTAGAAGAGTGCTCTTTTCTCTAAAGCAGAGTGTTTTTCTTGTAAGGTGAGCTCGCGTTTGTTTCCCAGTCCTAAATGGAGTTGAGTCACATGCAGTTTTTGGTCCTACGAGCAAGAGTTGTTTTCTGGTAAGAAGAGTAACTCTTGCGCTCCAAATGCCATACACAGTGCAAATAGTACTCGCGTCTGTTCCCTTCAAGTACAGTGTATTGGACTGATTAGGAGCAACTGTTCTTGTCAGTTTCCTCAGCAGAGTTGAACAAGATATGGTCCGTGTGTGTAGGAAGCACAGTTCTTTTGTTCTGAGCAAGCTCACTGTTTGGACCCCATAGGAAACACAGTACAGTAGAAGAGTGCTCTTTTCTCAAAAGCAGAGTGTGTTTCTTGTAAGGCGAGCTAGCATTTGTTTCCCAGTCCTAAATGGAGTTGAATCACATGCAGTTTCTGGTCCTACGAGCAAGAGTTGTTTTCTGGTAAGGAAGTCACTATTTTGCTCCAATAGCCATACACAGTGCAAATAGCACTCGTGTCTGTTCCCCGCAAATACAGTGTATTGGAATGAAGAGGAGCTACTGTTCTTGTCAGTTTCCTAAGCAGAGTTGAACTAGATATGGTCTGTGTGTAGGATGCACAGTTTTTTGTTCTGAGCAAACTCACTGTTTGGACCCCATAGGAAACACAGTAGAGTAGAAGAGTGCTCTTTTCTCAAAAGCAGAGTGTGTTTCTTGTAAGGCGAGCTAGTGTTTGTTTCCCAGTCCTAAATGGAGTTGAATCACATGCAGTTTCTGGTCCTACGAGCAAGAGTTGTTTTATGGTAAGAAGAGTCACTATTGCGCTGCCATTGCCATACACAGGACAAATAGCACTGGCGTCTGTTCCCAGCAAGTACAGTGTATTGGACTGAAGAGGATCTACTGTTCTTGTCAGGTTTATAAGCAGAAGTGAACTAGATACGGCCGTGTGTGTAGGAAGCACAGTTTTTTTGTTCTGAGCAAGCTCACTGTTCGGACCCCATAGGAAACACAGTAGAGTAGAAGAGTGCTCTTTTCTCTAAAGCAGATTGTGTTACTTGTAAGGCGAGCTAGCATTTGTTTCCCAGTCCTAAATGGAGTTGAATCACATACAGTTTCTGGTCCTACGAGCAAGAGTTGTTTTCTGGTAAGGAAAGTCACTATTGCGCTCCCATTGCCATACACAGTGCAAATAGCACTCGCGTCTGTTCCCAGCAAGTACAGTGTATTGGACTGAAGAGGAGCTACTGTTCTTGTCAGTTTCCTAAGCAGAGTTGAACTAGATATGGCCCGTGTGTGCAGGAAGCACAGTTCTTTTGTTCTGAGCAAGCACTCTGTTCTGGCCCTATAGGAAACACAGTAGTGTAGAACAGTGCTCTTTTCTCTAAAGCAGAGTGTGTTTTTTTTAAGGCGAGCTAGCGTTTGTTTCCCAGTCCTAAATGGAGTTGAATCACATGTAGTTTCTGGTCCTACGAGCAAGAGTTGTTTTCTGGTAAGGAAGTCACTATTGTGCTCCAATTGCCATACACAGTGCAAATAGCACTGGCGTCTGTTCCCAGCAAGTACAGTGTATTGGACTGAATAGGAGCTACTGTTATTGTCAGTTTCCTAAGCAGAGTTGAACTAGATATGGTCCGTGTGTGTAGGAAGCACAGTTCTTTTGTTCTCTGCAAGCTCACTGTTCTGGCCCTAAAGGAAACACAGTAGAGTAGAAGAGTGCTCTTTTCTCAAAAGCAGAGTGTGTTTCTTGTAAAGCGAGCTAGCATTTGTTTCCCAGTCCTAAATGGAATTGAATCACATGCAGTTTCTGGTCCTACGAGCAAGAGTAGTTTTCTGGTAAGGAAGTCACTATTGCGCTCCCATTGCCATACACAGTGCAAAGAGCACTCGCGTCTGTTCCCAGCAAGTACAGTGTATTGGACTGAAGAGGAGCTACTGTTCTTGTCAGTTTCCTAAGCAGAGTTGAACGAGATATGGCCCGTGTGTGTACGAAGCACAGTTCTTTTTTTCTGTCAAGCTCACAGTTTGGACCCCATAGGAAACACAGCAGAGTAGAAGAGTGCTCTTTTCTCAAAAGCAGAGTGTTTTTCTTGTAAGGTGAGCTCGCGTTTGTTTCCCAGTCCTAAATGGAGTTGAGTCACCTGCAGTTTTTGGTCCTACGAGCAAGAGTTGTTTTCTGGTAAGAAGAGAAACTCTTGCGCTCTAAATGCCATACACAGTGCAAATAGTACTCGTGTCTGTTCCCTTCAAGTACAGTGTATTGGACTGATTAGGAGCAACTGTTCTTGTCAGTTTCCTCAGCAGAGTTGAACTAGATATGGTCCGTGTGTGTAGGAAGCACAGTTCTTTTGTTCTGAGCAAGCTCACTGTTTGGACCCCATAGGAAACACAGTAGAGTAGAAGAGTGCTCTTTTCTCAAAACCAGAGTGCGTTTCTTGTAAGGCGAGCTACCGTTTGTTTACCAGTCCTAAATGGAGTTGAATCACATTCAGTTTCTGGTCCTACAAGCAAGAGTTGTTTTATGGTAAGAATAGTCACTATTGTGCTGCCATTGCCATACACAGGACAAATAGCACTCGCGTCTGTTTCCAGCAAGTACAGTGTATTGGACTGAAGAGGAGCTACTGTTCTTTTCAGTTTCCTAAGCAGAGTTGAACTAGATATGGTCGGTGTGTGTAGGAAGCGCAGTTCTTTTGTTCTGAGCAAGCTCACTGTTCTGGCCCTATAGAAAACACAGTAGAGTAGAAAAGTGCTCTTTTCTCTAAAGCAGAGTGTGTTTCTTGTAAGGCGAGCTAGCGTTTGTTTCCCAGTCCTAAATGGAGTTGAGTCACATGCAGTTTCTGGTCCTATGAGCAAGAGTTTTTTTCTGGTAAGGAAAGTCACTATTGCGCTCCCATTGCCATATACAGTGCAAATAGCACTCGCGTCTTTTTCCAGCAAGTACAGTGTATTGGACTGAATAGGAGCTACTGTTCTTGTCAGTTTCCTAAGCAGAGTTGAACTAGATATGGCCCGTGTGTGTAGGAAGCACAGTTCTTAAGTTCTGAGCAAGCTCACTGTTCTGGCACTATAGGAAACACAGTAGAGTATAAGAGTGCTCTTTTCTCTAAAGCAGAGTGTGTTTCTAGTAAGGCGAGCTAGCCTTTGTTTCCCAGTCCTAAATGGAGTAAATCACATGCAGTTTCTGGTCCTACGAGCAAGAGTTGTTTTATGGTAAGAAGAGTCACTATTGCGCTGCCATTGCCATACACAGGACAAATAGCACTGGCTTCTGTTCCCAGCAAGTACAATGTATTGGACTGAAGAGGATCTACTGTTCTTGTCAGGTTTCTAAGTAGAATTGAACTAGATATGGCCGTGTGTGTAGGAAGCACAGTTCTTTTGATCTGAGCTAGCTCACTGTTCGGACCCCATAGGAAACACAGTAGAGTAGAAGAGTGCTCTTTTCTCAAAAGCAGAGTGTGTTTCTTATAAGGCGAGCTAGCGTTTGTTTCCCAGTCCTAAATGGAGTTGAATCACATGCAGTTTCTGGTCCTACGAGCAAGAGTTGTTTTCTGGTAAGGAAAGTCACTGTTGCGCTCCCATTGCCATACACAGAGCAAATAGCACTCGCGTCTGTTCCCAGCAAGAACAGTGTATCAGACTGAAGAGGAGATACTGTTCTTGTCAGTTTCCTAAGCAGAGATGAACTAGATATGTCCCGTGTGTGTAGGAGGCACAGTTCTTATGTTCTGAGCAAACTCACTGTTTGGACCCCATAGGAAACACAGTACAGTAGAAGAGAGCTCTTTTCTCTAAAGCAGAGTGTGTTTCTTGGAAGGCAAGCTAGCGTTAGTTTCCCAGTCCTAAATGGATTTGAGTCACATGCAGGTTTTTGTCCTACGAGTAAGAGTTGATTTCTGGTAAGACGAGTCACTATTGTGCTCCAATTGGCATACACAGTGCAAATAGCACTCGCGTCTGTTCCCCGCAATTACAATGTATTGGACTGAAGAGGATCTACTGTTCTTGTCAGGTTCCGAAACAGAGTTGATCTAGATATGTCCCGTGTGTGTAGGAAGCACAGTTTTTTTGTTCTGAGCAAGCTCACTGTTCGGACCCCATAGAAAACACAGTAGAGTAGAAGAGTGCTCTTTTCTCAAAAGCAGAGTGTGTTTCTTGTAAGGCGAGCTAGTGTTTGTTTCCCAGTCCTAAATAGAGTTGAATCACATACAGTTTCTGGTCCAACGAGCAAGAGTTGTTTTCTGGTAAGAAGAGTCACTATTGTGCTCCAAATGCCATACACAGTGCAAATAGCACTCGCGTCTGTTCCCTACATGTACAGTGTATTGGACTGAATAGGAGCTACTATTCTTGTCAGTTTCCTAAGCAGAGTTGAACTAGATATGGTCCAAGTGTGTAGGAAGCACAGTTCTTTTGTTCTGAGCAAGCTCACTGTTTGGACCCCATAGGAAACACAGTAGAGTAGAAGAGTGCTCTTTTCTAAAAAGCAGAGAGTTTTTCTTGTAAGGCGAGCTAGCATTTGTTTCCCAGTCCTAAATGGAGTTGAATCACATGCAGTTTGTGTTCCTATGAGCAAGAGTTGTTTTCTGGTAAGGAAAGTCACTATTGCGCTGTCATTGCCATACACAGTGCAAATAGCACTCGCGTCTGTTCCCAGCAAGTACAGTGTATTGGACTGAATAGGAGCTACTGTTCTTGTCAGTTTCCTAAGCAGAGTTGAACTAGATATGGTCCATGTGTGTAGGAAGCACAGTTCTTTTGTTCTGAGCAAGCTCACTGTTTGGACCCCATAGGAAACACAGTAGAGTAGAAGAGTGCTCTTTTGTAAAAAGCAGAGAGTATTTCTTGTAAGGCGAGCTAGCATTTGTTTCCCAGTCCTAAGTGGTGTTGAATCACATGCAGTTTTTGTTCCTACGAGCAAGAGTTGTTTTCTGGTAAGGAAAGTCACTATTGCGCTCTCATTGCCATACACAGTGCAAATAGCACTGGCGTCTCTTCCCAGAAGTACAGTGTATTGGACTGAAGAGGAGCTACTGTTCTTGTCAGTTTACTAAGCAGAGTTGAACTAGATATGGTCCATGTGTGTAGGAAGCACAGTTCTTTTGTTCTGAGCAAGCTCACTGTTCTGGCCCTATAGGAAACACAGTAGAGTAGATGAGTGCTCTTTTCTCTAAAGCAGAGTGTGTTTCTTGTAAGGCGAGCTCGCGTTTGTTTCCCACTCCTAAATGGATTTGAGTCACATGCAGTTTTTGGTCCTAAGAGCAAGAGTTGTTTTCTGGTAAGAAGAGTCACTATTGTGCTCCAAATGCCATACACAGTGCAAATAGCACTCGCGTCTGTTCCCTACATGTACAGTGTATTGGACTGAATAGGAGCTACTATTCTTGTCAGTTTCCTAAGCAGAGTTGAACTAGATATGGTCCATGTGTGTAGGAAGCACAGTTCTTTTGTTCTGAGCAAGCTCACTGTTTGGACCCCATAGGAAACACAGTAGAGTAGAAGAGTGCTCTTTTGTAAAAAGCAGAGAGTATTTCTTGTAAGGCGAGCTAGCATTTGTTTCCCAGTCCTAAGTGGCGTTGAATCACATGCAGTTTGTGTTCCTACGAGCAAGAGTTGTTTTCTGGTAAGGAAAGTCACTATTGCGCTCTCATTGCCATACACAGTGCAAATAGCACTGGCGTCTCTTCCCAGAAGTACAGTGTATTGGACTGAAGAGGAGCTACTGTTCTTGTCAGTTTACTAAGCAGAGTTGAACTAGATATGGTCCATGTGTGTAGGAAGCACAGTTCTTTTGTTCTGAGCAAGCTCACTGTTCTGGCCCTATAGAAAACACAGTAGAGTAGATGAGTGCTCTTTTCTCTAAAGCAGAGTGTGTTTCTTGTAAGGCGAGCTAGCGTTTGTTTCCTAGTCCTAAATGGAGTTGAATCACATGCAGTTTCTGGTCCTACGAACAAGAGTTGTTTTCTGGTAAGGAAAGTCACATTGCGCACCCATTGTCATACACAGTACAAATAGCACTCGCGTCTGTTCCCAGCAAGTACAGTGTATTGGACTGAATAGGTGCTATTGTTCTTGTCTGTTTCCTAAGCAGAGTTGAACTAGATATGGCCGTGTGTGTAGGAAGCAGAGTTCTTTTGTTCTGAGCAAGCTCACTGTTTGGACCCCATAGGAAACACAGTAGAGTAGAAGAGTGCTCTTTTCTCTAAAGCAGAGTGTGTTTCTTGTAAGGTGAGGTAGCGTTTGTTTCACAGTCCTAAATGGAGTTGAATCCCATGCAGTTTCTGGTACTACGAGCAAGAGTTGTTTTCTGGTAAGAAGAGTCACTATTGTGCTCCAAATGCCATACACAGTGCAAATAGCACTCGCGTCTGTTCCAGGCATGTACAGTGTATTGGACTGAATAGGAGCTACTGTTCTTGTCAGTTTCCTAAGCAGAGTTGAACTAGATATGGTCCATGTGTGTAGGAAGCACAGTTCTTTTGTTCTGAGCAAGCTCACTGTTTGGACCCCATAGGAAACACAGTAGAGTAGAAGAGTGCTCTTTTCTAAAAACCAGAGTGCGTTTCTTGTAAGGCGAGCTACCGTTTGTTTACCAGTCCTAAATGGAGTTGAATCACATTCAGTTTCTGGTCCTACAAGCAAGAGTTGTTTTATGGTAAGAATAGTCACTATTGTGCTGCCATTGCCATACACAGGACAAATAGCACTCGCGTCTGTTTCCAGCAAGTACAGTGTATTGGACTGAAGAGGAGCTACTGTTCTTTTCAGTTTCCTAAGCAGAGTTGAACTAGATATGGTCGGTGTGTGTAGGAAGCGCAGTTCTTTTGTTCTGAGCAAGCTCACTGTTCTGGCCCTATAGAAAACACAGTAGAGTAGAAAAGTGCTCTTTTCTCTAAAGCAGAGTGTGTTTCTTGTAAGGCGAGCTAGCGTTTGTTTCCCAGTCCTAAATGGAGTTGAGTCACATGCAGTTTCTGGTCCTATGAGCAAGAGTTTTTTTCTGGTAAGGAAAGTCACTATTGCGCTCCCATTGCCATATACAGTGCAAATAGCACTCGCGTCTTTTTCCAGCAAGTACAGTGTATTGGACTGAATAGGAGCTACTGTTCTTGTCAGTTTCCTAAGCAGAGTTGAACTAGATATGGCCCGTGTGTGTAGGAAGCACAGTTCTTAAGTTCTGAGCAAGCTCACTGTTCTGGCACTATAGGAAACACAGTAGAGTATAAGAGTGCTCTTTTCTCTAAAGCAGAGTGTGTTTCTAGTAAGGCGAGCTAGCCTTTGTTTCCCAGTCCTAAATGGAGTAAATCACATGCAGTTTCTGGTCCTACGAGCAAGAGTTGTTTTATGGTAAGAAGAGTCACTATTGCGCTGCCATTGCCATACACAGGACAAATAGCACTGGCTTCTGTTCCCAGCAAGTACAATGTATTGGACTGAAGAGGATCTACTGTTCTTGTCAGGTTTCTAAGTAGAATTGAACTAGATATGGCCGTGTGTGTAGGAAGCACAGTTCTTTTGATCTGAGCTAGCTCACTGTTCGGACCCCATAGGAAACACAGTAGAGTAGAAGAGTGCTCTTTTCTCAAAAGCAGAGTGTGTTTCTTATAAGGCGAGCTAGCGTTTGTTTCCCAGTCCTAAATGGAGTTGAATCACATGCAGTTTCTGGTCCTACGAGCAAGAGTTGTTTTCTGGTAAGGAAAGTCACTGTTGCGCTCCCATTGCCATACACAGAGCAAATAGCACTCGCGTCTGTTCCCAGCAAGAACAGTGTATCAGACTGAAGAGGAGATACTGTTCTTGTCAGTTTCCTAAGCAGAGATGAACTAGATATGTCCCGTGTGTGTAGGAGGCACAGTTCTTATGTTCTGAGCAAACTCACTGTTTGGACCCCATAGGAAACACAGTACAGTAGAAGAGAGCTCTTTTCTCTAAAGCAGAGTGTGTTTCTTGGAAGGCAAGCTAGCGTTAGTTTCCCAGTCCTAAATGGATTTGAGTCACATGCAGGTTTTTGTCCTACGAGTAAGAGTTGATTTCTGGTAAGACGAGTCACTATTGTGCTCCAATTGGCATACACAGTGCAAATAGCACTCGCGTCTGTTCCCCGCAATTACAATGTATTGGACTGAAGAGGATCTACTGTTCTTGTCAGGTTCCGAAACAGAGTTGATCTAGATATGTCCCGTGTGTGTAGGAAGCACAGTTTTTTTGTTCTGAGCAAGCTCACTGTTCGGACCCCATAGAAAACACAGTAGAGTAGAAGAGTGCTCTTTTCTCAAAAGCAGAGTGTGTTTCTTGTAAGGCGAGCTAGTGTTTGTTTCCCAGTCCTAAATAGAGTTGAATCACATACAGTTTCTGGTCCAACGAGCAAGAGTTGTTTTCTGGTAAGAAGAGTCACTATTGTGCTCCAAATGCCATACACAGTGCAAATAGCACTCGCGTCTGTTCCCTACATGTACAGTGTATTGGACTGAATAGGAGCTACTATTCTTGTCAGTTTCCTAAGCAGAGTTGAACTAGATATGGTCCAAGTGTGTAGGAAGCACAGTTCTTTTGTTCTGAGCAAGCTCACTGTTTGGACCCCATAGGAAACACAGTAGAGTAGAAGAGTGCTCTTTTCTAAAAAGCAGAGAGTTTTTCTTGTAAGGCGAGCTAGCATTTGTTTCCCAGTCCTAAATGGAGTTGAATCACATGCAGTTTGTGTTCCTATGAGCAAGAGTTGTTTTCTGGTAAGGAAAGTCACTATTGCGCTGTCATTGCCATACACAGTGCAAATAGCACTCGCGTCTGTTCCCAGCAAGTACAGTGTATTGGACTGAATAGGAGCTACTGTTCTTGTCAGTTTCCTAAGCAGAGTTGAACTAGATATGGTCCATGTGTGTAGGAAGCACAGTTCTTTTGTTCTGAGCAAGCTCACTGTTTGGACCCCATAGGAAACACAGTAGAGTAGAAGAGTGCTCTTTTGTAAAAAGCAGAGAGTATTTCTTGTAAGGCGAGCTAGCATTTGTTTCCCAGTCCTAAGTGGTGTTGAATCACATGCAGTTTTTGTTCCTACGAGCAAGAGTTGTTTTCTGGTAAGGAAAGTCACTATTGCGCTCTCATTGCCATACACAGTGCAAATAGCACTGGCGTCTCTTCCCAGAAGTACAGTGTATTGGACTGAAGAGGAGCTACTGTTCTTGTCAGTTTACTAAGCAGAGTTGAACTAGATATGGTCCATGTGTGTAGGAAGCACAGTTCTTTTGTTCTGAGCAAGCTCACTGTTCTGGCCCTATAGGAAACACAGTAGAGTAGATGAGTGCTCTTTTCTCTAAAGCAGAGTGTGTTTCTTGTAAGGCGAGCTCGCGTTTGTTTCCCACTCCTAAATGGATTTGAGTCACATGCAGTTTTTGGTCCTAAGAGCAAGAGTTGTTTTCTGGTAAGAAGAGTCACTATTGTGCTCCAAATGCCATACACAGTGCAAATAGCACTCGCGTCTGTTCCCTACATGTACAGTGTATTGGACTGAATAGGAGCTACTATTCTTGTCAGTTTCCTAAGCAGAGTTGAACTAGATATGGTCCATGTGTGTAGGAAGCACAGTTCTTTTGTTCTGAGCAAGCTCACTGTTTGGACCCCATAGGAAACACAGTAGAGTAGAAGAGTGCTCTTTTGTAAAAAGCAGAGAGTATTTCTTGTAAGGCGAGCTAGCATTTGTTTCCCAGTCCTAAGTGGCGTTGAATCACATGCAGTTTGTGTTCCTACGAGCAAGAGTTGTTTTCTGGTAAGGAAAGTCACTATTGCGCTCTCATTGCCATACACAGTGCAAATAGCACTGGCGTCTCTTCCCAGAAGTACAGTGTATTGGACTGAAGAGGAGCTACTGTTCTTGTCAGTTTACTAAGCAGAGTTGAACTAGATATGGTCCATGTGTGTAGGAAGCACAGTTATTTTGTTCTGAGCAAGCTCACTGTTCTGGCCCTATAGAAAACACAGTAGAGTAGATGAGTGCTCTTTTCTCTAAAGCAGAGTGTGTTTCTTGTAAGGCGAGCTAGCGTTTGTTTCCTAGTCCTAAATGGAGTTGAATCACATGCAGTTTCTGGTCCTACGAACAAGAGTTGTTTTCTGGTAAGGAAAGTCACATTGCGCACCCATTGTCATACACAGTACAAATAGCACTCGCGTCTGTTCCCAGCAAGTACAGTGTATTGGACTGAATAGGTGCTATTGTTCTTGTCTGTTTCCTAAGCAGAGTTGAACTAGATATGGCCGTGTGTGTAGGAAGCAGAGTTCTTTTGTTCTGAGCAAGCTCACTGTTTGGACCCCATAGGAAACACAGTAGAGTAGAAGAGTGCTCTTTTCTCTAAAGCAGAGTGTGTTTCTTGTAAGGTGAGGTAGCGTTTGTTTCACAGTCCTAAATGGAGTTGAATCCCATGCAGTTTCTGGTACTACGAGCAAGAGTTGTTTTCTGGTAAGAAGAGTCACTATTGTGCTCCAAATGCCATACACAGTGCAAATAGCACTCGCGTCTGTTCCAGGCATGTACAGTGTATTGGACTGAATAGGAGCTACTGTTCTTGTCAGTTTCCTAAGCAGAGTTGAACTAGATATGGTCCATGTGTGTAGGAAGCACAGTTCTTTTGTTCTGAGCAAGCTCACTGTTTGGACCCCATAGGAAACACAGTAGAGTAGAAGAGTGCTCTTTTCTAAAAAGCAGAGAGTGTTTCTTGTAAGGCGAGCTAGCATTTGTTTCCCAGTCCTAAGTGGCGTTGAATCACATGCAGTTTGTGTTCCTACGAGCAAGAGTTGTTTTCTGGTAAGGAAAGTCACTATTGCGCTCTCATTGCCATACACAGTGCAAATAGCACTGGCGTCTCTTTTCAGAAGTACAGTGTATTGGACTTAATAGGAGCTACTGTTCTTGTCAGTTTCCTAAGCAGAGTTGAACTAGATATGGTCCATGTGTGTAGGAAGCACAGTTCTTTTGTTCTGAGCAAGCTCACTGTTCTGGCCCTATGGGAAACACAGTAGAGTAGAAGAGTGCTCTTTTCTCTAAAGCAGAGTGTGTTTCTTGTAAGGCGAGCTCGCGTTTGTTTCCCAGTCCTAAAGGGAGTTGAGTCACACACAGTTTTTGGTCCTACGAGCAAGAGTTGTTTTCTGGTAAGAAGAGTCACTATTGTGCTCCAAATGCCATACACAGTGCAAATAGCACTCGCATCTGTTCCCAGCAAGTACAGTGTATTGGACTGAATAGGAGCTACTGTTCTTGTCAGTTTCCTAAGCAGAGTTTAACTAGATATGATCCGTGTGTGTAGGAAGCACAGTTCTTTTGTTCTGAGCAAGCTCACTGTTTGGACCCCATAGGAAACACAGAAGAGTAGAAGAGTGCTCTTTTCTCTAAAGCAGAGTGTGTTTCTTGTAAGGCGAGCTAGCGTTTGTTTCCCACTCCTAAATGGATTTGAGTCACATGCAGTTTTTGGTCCTAAGAGCAAGAGTTGTTTTCTGGTAAGAAGAGTCACTATTGTGCTCCAAATGCCATACACAGTGCAAATAGCACTCGCGTCTGTTCCAGGCATGTACAGTGTATTGGACTGAATAGGAGCTACTGTTCTTGTCAGTTTCCTAAGCAGAGTTGAACTAGATATGGTCCATGTGTGTAGGAAGCACAGTTCTTTTGTTCTGAGCAAGCTCACTGTTTGGACCCCATAGGAAACACAGTAGAGTAGAAGAGTGCTCTTTTCTCTAAAGCAGAGTGTGTTTCTTGTAAGGCGAGCTAGCGTTTGTTTCCCACTCCTAAATGGATTTGAGTCACATGCAGTTTTTGGTCCTAAGAGCAAGAGTTGTTTTCTGGTAAGAAGAGTCACTATTGTGCTCCAAATGCCATACACAGTGCAAATAGCACTCGCGTCTGTTCCAGGCATGTACAGTGTATTGGACTGAATAGGAGCTACTGTTCTTGTCAGTTTCCTAAGCAGAGTTGAACTAGATATGGTCCATGTGTGTAGGAAGCACAGTTCTTTTGTTCTGAGCAAGCTCACTGTTTGGACCCCATAGGAAACACAGTAGAGTAGAAGAGTGCTCTTTTCTAAAAAGCAGAGAGTGTTTCTTGTAAGGCGAGCTAGCATTTGTTTCCCAGTCCTAAGTGGCGTTGAATCACATGCAGTTTGTGTTCCTACGAGCAAGAGTTGTTTTCTGGTAAGGAAAGTCACTATTGCGCTCTCATTGCCATACACAGTGCAAATAGCACTGGCGTCTCTTCCCAGAAGTACAGTGTATTGGACTTAATAGGAGCTACTGTTCTTGTCAGTTTACTAAGCAGAATTGAACTAGATATGGTCCATGTGTGTAGGAAGCACAGTTCTTTTGTTCTGAGCAAGCTCACTGTTCTGGCCCTATAGTAAACATGGTAGAGTAGATTAGTGCTCTTTTTTCTCTAAAGCAGAGTGTGTTTCTTGTAAGGCGAGCTAGCGTTTGTTTCGCAGTCCTAAATGGAGTTGAATCCCATGCAGTTTCTGGTACTACGAGCAAGAGTTGTTTCCTGGTAAGAAGAGTCACTATTGTGTTCCAAATGCCATACACCGTGCAAATAGCACTCGCGTCTGTTTCCAGCATGTACAGTGTATTGGACTGAATAGGAGCTACTGTTCATGTCAGTTTCCTAAGCAGAGTTGAACTAGATATGGTCCATGTATGTAGGAAGCACAGTTCTTTTGTTCTGAGCAAGCTCACTGTTTGGACCCCATAGAAAACACAGTAGAGTAGAAGAGTGCTCTTTTCTCAAAAGCAGAGTGTGTTTCTTGTAAGGCGAGCTAGCGTTTGTTTCCCAGGCCTAAATGGAGTGGAATCACATGCAGTTTCTGGTCCTACGAGCAAGAGTTGTTTTATGGTAATAATAGTCACTATTGCGCTGCCATTGCCATACACAGGACAAATAGCACTGGCGTCTGTTCCCAGCAAGTACAGTGTATTAGACTGAAGAGGAGCTACTGTTCTTGTCAGTTTACTAAGCAGATTTGAACTAGATATGGTCCATGTGTGTAGGAAGCACAGTTCTTTTGTTCTAATCAAGCTCACTGTCCTGGCCCTGTAGGAAACACATTAGAGTAGAAGAGTGCTCTTTTCTCTAAAGCAGAGTGTGTTTCTTGTAAGGCAAGCTCGCGTTTGTTTCCCAGTCCTAAATGGAGTTGAGTCACAGACAGTTTTTGGTCCTACGAGCAAGAGTTGTTTTCTGGTAAGAAGATTCACTATTGCGTTCCAAATGCCATACACAGTGCAAATAGCATTCGCGTCTGTTCCCACCATGTACAGTGTATTGGACTGAAGAGAAGCTACTGTTCTTGTCAGTTTCCTAAGCAGAGTTGAACTAGATATGGTCCATGTGTGTAGGAAGCACAGTTCTTTTGTTCTGAGCAAGCTCACTGTTTGGACCCCATAGAAAACACAGTAGAGTAGAAGAGTGCTCTTTTCTAAAAAGCAGAGTGTGTTTCTTGTAAGGCGAGCTAGGGTTTGTTTCCTAGTCCTAAATGGAGTTGAATCACATGCAGTTTATAGTCCTACGAACAAGAGTTGTTTTCTGGTAAGGAAAGTCACTATTGTGCTCCATTGCCATACACAGGGCAAATAGCACTCGCGTCTTTTCCCAGCAAGTACAGTGTATTGGACTGAATAGGAGCTACTGTTCTTGTCAGTTTCCTAAGCAGAGTTGAACTACATATGGTCCTTGTGTGTAGGAAGCACAATTATTATGTTCTGAGCAAAGCTCACTGTTCTGGCCCTATCGGAAACGCAGTAGAGTAGAAGAGTGCTCTTTTCTCTAAAGCAGAGTGTGTTTCTTGTAAGGCGAGCTCACGTTTGTTTCCCAGTCCTAAATGGAGTTGAGTCACAGACAGTTTTTGGTCCTAAGAGCAAGAGTTGTTTTCTGGAAAGAAGAGTCACTATTGTGCTCCAAATGCCATACACAGTGCAAATAGCACTCGCATCTGTTCCCAGCAGGTACAGTGTATTGGACTGAATAGGAGCTACTGTTCTTGTCAGTTTCCTAAGCAGAGTTAAACTAGATATGATCCGTGTGTGTAGGAAGCACAGTTCTTTTGTTCTGAGCAAGCTCACTGTTTGGACCCCATAGGAAACACAGTAGAGTAGAAGAGTGCTCTTTTCTCAAAAGCAGAGTGTTTATCTTGTAAGGCGAGCTAGAGTTTGTTTCCTAGTCCTAAATGGAGTTGAATCACATGCAGTTTGTGTTCCTACGAGCAAGAGTTGTTTTTCTGGTAAGGAAAGTCACTATTGCGCTGTCATTGCCATACACAGTGCAAATAGCACTCGCGTCTGTTCCCAGCAAGTACAGTGTATCGGACTGAGGAGGAGCTACTGTTCTTGTCAGTTTCTTAAGCAGAGTTCAGCTAGATATGGCCCGTGTGTGTAGGAAGAACAGTTCTTATGTTCTGAGCAAGCTCACTGTTTTGGCCCTATAGGAAACACAGTAGAGTAGATGAGTGCTCTTTTCTCTAAAGCAGAGTGTGTTTCTTGTAAGGCGAGCTAGCGTTGTTTCCTAGTCCTAAATGGACTTGAATCACATGCAGTTTCTGGTCTTATGAACAAGAGTTGTTTTCTGGTAAGGAAAGTCACATTGCGCACCCATTGCCATACACAG